>NC_089829.1:7778395-8065895 GCF_035046505.1 Tiliqua scincoides
TATTATCGAGTGTCGTCTTTCGCCAAGGTTGGCATTTTTCTCGCTCCTTCTTTTTTCCTCTTCACTGTGGTCTTCCTCTTTGAGTGGTGTGTTCAGGCTAATGATGACACTATTGTGATTCATCAGGTGCTCTCCTTTGGTCTAGTGCAGTGGTTCCCAAACATTTTAGCATCGGGACCCACTTAACATTACACTCTGTGAGGACCCACCTAGCTTTACCAGACTTTAAAAGAAAAGAGTCTCACTTTACCAGCCACTCAAACCTCTGTTTTTATCCTTTTTTATTTGGAGGGGGGCACACTGCTTTCTGGAGCATTTGTTGAGCTCCATGTACCTCAGATTGTGATCATTCTGGTGGTCTTGTGTTCCTCTTTGTCTGGCCTTCAAAAAGAGCTGAGGCACGTTTGCCTACTTATAAGTAAATGCACAGGTGAAGCTCAGTTCCACTTTCCTTAGGGGCTCAATACATTTTCCTTGACAACCATCAGCTTGTCAGTTTCAGTTTCACGACCCACCAACAATCAGGTCACGGCTCGCTGGTATGTCCCGACCCACAGTTTTGGAAACGCTGGTCAGATGGGTGATGGATCAACAGAACAGGGTTAATATCAAGGAAGCAATGAAAACAAAACTAAACATATCCCAGTTTGGAAATATGTCACTCCAGATGCCTCCCAAAAGAAAAATAGAAATATATGTCTATTTCTATATAGAAATAGAAATAATTTTTTTTTTGAGAGGCAGTAAAAATTGGGCAAAAGGAACTTCCTGAGGAAAGGTTTTTCCCTTGTAATAACCAACCTGACTTGAATCTGTAGCTCAGTGGCGCAATCATTGCCGTGCATGGAGAAGAGGGCCCATGTGGAATCCCTGGCACCACCTCCAGGTAGCATTGAGAAAGACCTGATTTCAGTGCCTGGAGAGAAGCTGCCAGTCAGTGCTTGACAATACTGAGCTAGATGCACCCAGGATATGATTCAGTTGCAGGCAGCTTTGTGTGTTTGTCCAGTCCAGGGGTGGTGGACCATGGAAGCCCCAGAAGGTCTAAAAGGGTGAAGGTCTGAAGGGTGTTGGCAATACACAGGCAAAAGAACAAAGTTGCTGTAATCCGTCTGTCTATGAACTGAGTTTAGAAGGAGCCAAAGAGATTTCAGCAGAGACCAGATTCAGCAAGATCTAACAGCATCCTTGTGGACACCTTCAAGGTTAAATGCCACATGTCCTGGGTAGCTTGCCATGGCACACAAAGGTACCCCTCCTGACATTGATAAGCACTGATTACTCTTCACGGGAAGATTACAGTGCACAGATGTTACTCTAACCATGAAATAGGAGTGTTATGTTGGAGCTACTGCTCTGGTTCTTTTAATACAAAAGTGCATTATTGAGAGATTGATATTGTTCATTTTTTAAAGTTCCTCCTGTCCCCGTTCTCCCCCCACACACACACACACAAAAAAAGGAGTCTGGGGCTTGGAAGATGCAAAACAGAGGATCAGATTTAAGGGGGATTTGCTGGAATCTAAATCTCATTGAACTCACTTTGGTGTAAACATACTTATGACTTGGGTTATTGGCCTCCAGCAAAAATGCACCCCCCTGAATTAAGTGCCAGGATGAGGATGATGGAAAAGATTTATATCCTGCCTCTCAAGCCGCAAGTATCGGAAAGCAGCCAACAATAAAATGGGCCTTTTCCTGATAAAATGTTTCCCTTCAGAAGAATGATTTTTTCAGAATGATTCTTGTGGCCATTTTCTCAGAGATAACTTTGCATTTGAACTACAAAATCCGTGTGGTCTTTTCAGGAGAGATTGATCGGGGAGATGGGGCCGACTCATGCAGTCCCACTAGTTCAGACGCAGTCCTTCCTATAGCTATTTGAGACTGTTCTCTGGGCCGTATGTTCTGCACAAGGTGAGCTTTATGCTTAGATAGGATCAGGTCCAAAGCAGCATTTGTATTAGTGCCTGCTCCTACTTCTTATGGAAGTGTGAACCACCTGAGCTCTGTCTGAGCTGTGGTGTCCTTTGGAGGCAGTGGGGTAGCTAGTTTTGCAGGAAGCCTCACCACAGCATGCAGGTGGCCCTCTTCCTCCCCTTCAGAGCCATTCAGGGCAAAACAGAGGCAAATGCAGGGTGGAGCACATGGGTAATCAAGGTGAATGCCTCTGTTTTGCTTCCCTGCCCAGAATGGATCCAAAGGGGAGGGTCCGCTTGCATCTTGCAGTGAGGCTCGCTGCAAAATGTAGTGCTTTGGACCCCCTCTAGCAACTCCACTGTTTGGAGGAGTTATCACTGGAGGCTTCCAGTGTCTTTGCAAACTTCAAGGTTGGGAACTTAAGTCAGGTAACTCGAGTCCGAGTTGCGAAAATCAGCACTTTTTGTGGACTCCTGGAGACTCAAGTCAGCTGCAACAATGACTCAGGAACTCACTTGAGTCTCAGGCCACTGACTCGGCATTTGGTCCCCACGCATGCAGACTCAAGTCCGTTTATGTCTGGGTGTGCTTCCTTACTGTTTTTGCAGCATGCAGAACCTTGTGGGGCCATCATTCAGACCAGTTGAGCGGCAGGGAAGGGTTAATGTTTTGCTTTTGCATGGAGCAGGCGGGGAGGGAGGAGAGGACTCTCTTGCCCATCTCTTAAGGAGCCATTGGTCATTGAACAAAGGATGGGAGGTCTGATTTGTTTCTTTGGATGAGGGAGGGCTGAAGGAGCCGAAGGGGGTTCTTGCCTTGAAACTGACTGGAGAAGCCCAAGGAAAAAGGAAGCGGAGAAGCAGAGGGTGGGGGGAGATTCATAGTGATCACTCTTTCCAACTGCATGGCTGCTGTGAGCTCCATTGTTACTTGGAGGGAGGAAGCCCCATTGAATGGCCTGCTGCAATGGGACTACTGTTACCCTGCACATGCCCAATCTCGTCTGATCTTGGAAGCTAAGCAGGGTCAGGCCTGGTTAGTACTTGGATGGGAGACCGCCTGGGAATCCCGGGTGCTGTAGGCTTAGACCATAGTCTTTCGAGACTGAAGGTTGCCAACCATAATGGGACTACTTCTAAATAGTGCTGCAAAGGATTGGATCCTATGGTAAGCCTCCCAACTGCTGCACATGACTCACACACATGTGAGTCATGTGCCCCCCCTTTCGGCCCCCCCTGCCCCAACCCATGTATCAAAAAGACTTGCGACTTGAGTCTTTTTGAGTTGCAAGCCCCCTCTGGGCGACTTGGAAAATTTGCCCGTTAGGACTCGTTTTCGACTCAAGGGGTGGAGATTTGTGACTCGACTTGAGTCAATCTGCGCCCGAATTGCCTATCCCTGGTAATCTTTCTGTTATCTGTAGATATTCAGAAATGAGCATTTACACTGCCCTGGTTCACACTGCCCTGGTGTTTGACTGCTCTCTGCCTTTCTCTGCCCTCTCACCCCCCCCCCCAATTTGCCAGCTGGAAAGGGTGCAAAGGAGGGCAACAAAATGATCTGAGGGCTGGAGCATTTTTCTTAAGTGTGGGATTTCAATTTTGGCACGAGATGGACAAAAGGAGGTGGCACTTGACACAATGCCTATTTTGTCTGTGGAATACATTGCCACTAGATGTAGTGATGGCACCGACTTAGACGGCTTCCAAAGGGCATTGAAGAAATTCATGGAGGGCTGGAGCTCTGTCAATGGCTACTAGTCACGATGACTGTTGCCGTTAAGCTGCACAGTTCACAACTGAGCTCAGCATTCCTGGAAGTCTGTCAATGACATGTGACATCATCGCCAAGCATCCAGGGACACTGCTGTGCAGCCCAGGAAGGGGTCCATGCGGTGCCATGTACCCCCTTAGAGGGAAAATTGGTCGCGATGACTATGTGCCATCTGAATGCTATTGGCAGGAGACAGTGGGGTCAGTAGGTGATGCGGGGGTGCAGACAGCACCAGGTGACACCCTCAAGGGGGTGACACCGCTACTGGCCAACATTGTGAAAATCTTGGTAGCCTGTTAAACGTTTTAGCCAAATAACCTGAAATGAAAACACAATGGCCTTATGTAACAAAAACTGGATTTCTTTAACTCAAAACCTCTCCTGCTTGTGAACTTTTGGGAGGCAGCTACTGTGGGAACCAGGCTGTTGGACTAGTGGGCCTTGAGCTTGATCCTGCAGGACTTGACTTATGTCCTTGGTTTCATTTACTCCCTTGCACACAAGGTTGGAATGAGGCACTCGACCACTCCAGAGAGGGTAGGGGAAGCAGTCTTCTCCCACCTCTGCCCTTTCTCAGGAGCCTTGCACGGAGTCCACCTCTTGCAGCCTTCAGGGTTAGGAAAGAACCCTTTTCCTCCTGAATCCTTGGCTGAATCCGAAGCTTTGCCCAGCAAGCTGTTGTCATGTGTAGGAGCAGCTCATCAAATCTGGCTAATTATAATTCCCAACAAGCAGGTTCCGCGTCAGTGTTTTGAACTCGCCCACTTTGCCTCCTCTCCCCGTTTTCCAGTTCAGTGCCCAAGCTGTGAATGGAGAGTGTCAGAAGCTTTTTTTCCCCCCTAGCAGAGCCCAGAGCGATGCATTTTTTGTTGGCGTTTTTGCTCAGCTGTGGGCAAAATCAACAGTGCCTGCTAATGAATTGTTTAGCTTTGAGGAGCAGCACCTATGAAGGAAGTGGCAGAGTGTGTTTGCAGGGTGCCCCATTAGCAGTGCGGTGCACTTACCTCCCAGAATGAGGAAGTGATTAATTTGTCCAGGGTTGCTCTTTCCTTCCCTCTGCTAGAATGCAAGGCAATCTGTGAATGTCTCATCCCACCTGATCGGGCCAACTTCCCCCTGCATCATCTCAATCCAAACTTACTTCTGCCTCAAGGTGCACTAGCAAGACGGAAATGTGTGCAAGTCAAATTATTTTCCTGCGCTGCCTGCATGTTGCAGTGTGGGGGCTCGAGCTGCTAGTTGAAAGACTCCGCTGCAAATAGGAATTCCCTTGTTGAAAGGATACCTCCGTCTTGAACTCACCTGGTGCTTTTTAGCAAGCCTCAGTCTTCTGCATCTGCAATATGGGGATAATAAAACTCACCCACCTTACAGAGTGGTTGTAAGGACAGCATCCAGGCAATGCAACCGAAGCACTTTGCAGGCACAGAAAGCACTATGTCAGAAATATTATTGGCTTTAGGGCTAATGGCCATGAAGGCTAGTGTGGAGGCCGGGAGCACAGCACCTCAGAAATTGGGGCGCTGGGGTCACTTCACCAACTGAGGCTTCCAAGGATGCATGGGACAGGGCTTACCCAGAACCCAGTCCCTTCTCCATCATCTTCAATGATGTGCTTGGCATGGCTAGTGTGCTTCATCTCCAAGTCCACTCCTGCCAAGTGTCCTCCACCACAGCACCTGGCACCAGTATGTTCACATGTGGGGGTGGAGGGTAGGGGGGAATAGGGTGGGGAATAAAACAACCAGTATTATTCTGAATTGTACAAAACAATGGTAAGGTCACATCTGGAGTATTGCATCCAGTTCTGGTCGCCACATCTCATAAAGTAGAACTAGAAAAAGTGAACTAGACCAAAATGAATACTGGGCTGGGGCATCTCCCTTACGAGGCAAGGCTACAGCGTTTGGGGCTCTTCAGTCTAGAAAAGAGGCACCTGAGGGGGGACATGATTGAGACATACAAGATTATGCAAGGGATGGATAGAGTGGATAGAGGGTTGTTCTTTTCCCTCTCACACAACACCAGAATCCGGGGGACATCCATTAAAATTGAGTGTTGGGAGGGTTAGGACAGACAAAAGAAAATATTTCTTTACCCAGAGTGTAATTAGCCTGTGGAACCCCTTCCCACAGGCTGTGGTGATGGCATCTGGCCTAGATGCCTTTAAAAGGGAATTAAACAGATTTCTAGAAGAAAAGTCCCTCACAGGTTGCAAGCCACGATGGGTTTGCAGCCTCCTGGTTTTAGAAATAGGCTACCTTGGAATGCCAAGTGCAAGTGAGTGGCAACAGGGTGCAGTATCTTGTTGTCTTGTGTGCTCCGGGAGGCATATGGTGGGCCGCTGTGAGATACAGGAAACTGGATTAGATGGGCCTTTGGCCTGATCCAGCAGGCCTTATGTTCTGATGGGGACCAGGGCCGGGATGGGGGCATGTCAAGGTGGAAAGCGGGTGCTTTTCAGGGATAGTAGTTCCACCAATATCCTATCCCCCTTTCTCAACCTGAGTCCATCTAGTCGGGTCCACCTGGACTTGTGCCAGCTACGCAGCTGGTGCAAGTCCAAGTAGACCCATTGGGGCAGTAGAGGCTTGCCCCGGAGCAAAGGAATGAATGTTCAACTGGTGGAATGCAGAACCTGCCCTGTTCATGCTGTTGCATCAGTACCCAGGGGAGTTAGGTTGGATTGGGCTTCCCATGTGTTTTGAGCACCAGGCACAGACCTTTTAATGTTCCCCGACTGTTAACATTTGATGGGTTTTTAATAAACCGAACTGTCGTAATGTTGCAATTTTATCCTGCTGCTTTTCTTTGTGGCTGCAGGACCTAAAAAGGAAAAAAAAAAGTTTTTGTTATTTTATTTTTTCCTACAAACCATCTGGGTAATGCTTATTGAAGGGTGGTGCACAAGTCTAGAAATTAAATGAAATAAAAATGTTAATGCTTAGCCATTGTGCAGAAGAGAAAACCGTGGAGGGGCAGAGGGAAAATGTCAGATTTCTGAAAATTTGTTTTGAAAGGCAGGAGATGAATTGGAATGGTAATTATTTTTATTTATTGTAGTTTCTCCAGATGTATGCATTTCAATGACCCCCCCTTTTTGGCCCTCAGACAGGGAGATGCCACCCCCCTCGAATAAAGCAATCTCTTCTTAGTTGTGATATGATTGAGGGAGAGCAAATTTCATTGCAGCCCTATCAAATGCGCACCCTTTGTCCTTTTTGCTTTTGACAGCGTTCTGGAATGTGAGCTGTGGTGTCCACCCCTCTGGCAACAGCCTTTTCTGAAGCTCTTGTTTTCATCAATTGCGTTCTCAAGGGTTATCAGTTCCGCGCCACTAAATTGGGTTAGAATCGAGTAGGAAAAAAAATGACTGTGTCTCGTTCAGGAGAAAAAGTCAGGCAAAAATCTGGGTGATAAATGAAGTTTTCAAACCTAACCAGCCCCTCCCAGTCGGCCCTTGCAATGAAACACCTGCTTCATGGGGACTAGAGTCTTGCCCCCCCAAAGAACAGGCTAGAAATTGTTATATTTGTAATCCTGTTGTCACGCACCTTGTAAGAGGTGCTTTCCCATTCCCAGGGCCACAGGATAGGTCTGTTGTAGCTATGTGTGTTACTGAGAATGTTGGACTAGAACCAAGAAGAGCAGGGTTCAAATCTCCACTGGGCCATGTAGTTCACTTGGGTGACTTTAGGGTCAGTCGCTTATCTCTAAGCCCTGATCATCTTCACTGGGTTGTGATGAGCATAAGCTGAGTGTGAGGAGAGCCATGTGTCGGGGACAAATTTGTTTGTGGTCTGTCTACTATCAAATAATTAATCACCACCAACAGCAGATCTTTATTGAAGAGTGTAGTGTGTTATATTTTATACAGTGTCTGCAGGGGATCTGTTCCGGGACCCCCATGGATATAGAATTCTGTGAATAATTAAATCCACAGCTGGAGGGCCTCAGAGCACCTCCAATCACAACCAAAAATCACTGGCGTGAATTAGAAGTGCCTTCTAGTCACATCTAGGAGGCCTCCTGAAGCCCACCGTCTGCAGGCTGAGCACCTGTAGCTACTGATGCCAACCTCACAGCTAAGGAGTACCCACTGTATATCAGTGCAGTAAATTTCATCCAATAATATGGTTGTTTTAATTACAATATCACATGCACGCAAGTACAATCGATCACAATTACAGTCTATCACCGGATTCTAACTCTAACTCAACCCTGAACTTGTTGGAGAAAGGGCAGGATAGAAATGAAATGATAATATTGTTGAAAGGCAGCTTCCGTTGTTAAGGAAGAGGCATGTCTCTTCCTTGGCTTGCCTCCTCTGGAGTCAGGAGTATCAGGTTCCCTTAGCTACCCTTGCCTTGCTGGATTAGACTCAAGGCCCCTTTAGCCGAGCAGCCCATTTTTCTCAAAGGCCAACCTGTCAAGAGCTCCTTGAATGAAGAACATGGTGAACCATCTTGAACTGCAGCCCGACTTAAAGGATCTGGGCTGGTTCCACTTGTCCAGGCTGGTAACTGGGCCTCTCTGGACAGGAAGGACTATAAAAGACTTCCAGTCTACACTGGGTCCATGCCTTAACCACAGG
Source organism: Tiliqua scincoides (assembly GCF_035046505.1). Classification (NCBI taxonomy): domain Eukaryota; kingdom Metazoa; phylum Chordata; class Lepidosauria; order Squamata; family Scincidae; genus Tiliqua; species Tiliqua scincoides. Next base: position 7,786,683 of record NC_089829.1, read on the forward strand.
GTCTCTTTGACTCTGCTGAGAACTCTCCAGTGACTCCTGGCCATCGACTTCTCTCCATTCTGTTCCTGGTTCGACTCCTGTTCTAACTACTGGTAGCTGCTGGTTTGACTCCTGCTTCTGGATTTCTGTCTTGTCTCCCCATTCTGGCTCCTGATTTGACACCTAGCTCTGACTACCTGCTTGCTTCATACTACCAGCTTGTCCCTCTCCCCCAGCTTGTCTTCTGGCCCTGATTCCTGGCCTGCTTTCTGCTTCAAATTCCTCTGACTCTCCACAGTTGCTGCCTGCAGCCCAGCCCTGACACAACCAGATGCCTCTGGGAAGCCTGTGAACAAAACACGTACACAAAGACCCTCTCCAACGATTCCCCCCCCCCCAACAACTGGTATTCAGTGTCATTTTGCCCCAAACATGGAGGTTCTATTTTCCTCTATAGCTAATAACCATTGAAAGACCTTTTCGTCCACCCATCTGCCTAATTCAAACTTGGGCTGTGGTGCCCCAACTGGAGATGTTAGGCTGGAAAACATGCACTAACAAGTGAAGGGAGCTGTCCAACAGCCTCAGCAGTTGGCAAACCAAAAAGCTAAGCAACAGAGGGACTGCCCAGGAGGTAGCTAGAACTAAGAAGTGGTCCATGGAGCTGTGGCTCCAGCAGTTTTTAGTAGTAGTAGTAAACCTTTAATGGCATAAATACATCTGTAACAAATTCTACAAAACAATGACACCAAAAAGCATGCAGCACAAGCGACACACATCAAGGAAAAATCTATCCACAAAGAGTAAACTGTTCAACCAACCAATACTATGATTCAGGAATCACGGCTTGGGATCAACTGTAAAGCGTTCTGGAAATTCCCAAAGCAAGTGAAAAAAATAAAACAGATCACACATTTTGCAAAGACAAATTAACTTGTCTAAAAGCAGGAGTTTTTGATAGAACAAGAGCCAGGTATCTGACAACAGCAAATGTCAAGGATCCAATAGCATCTTCCATAAACCTTGAAAGAGAAAATTCACATGAAGGAGGATAATAGGAAAACCAGGTGGCTAAATATAATTTTCATAGAGAAGAATGATGAGAACAGAAAAATAATATATGAGACAGAGTGTCTGGAACTTCCTTACAAAATAAACAAAGGCGTTTGTCTCGAGGGATACGCAAAAAACGACCATAATGTACTGCTGAAGGGAATATGTTAAAACGGGCTAACAAAAAGGCTCTTTTCAGCTGTGGATTAGTGAGAGAGCTCCAGCAGTTTCCAAGCAGCAGTGGAAATTTTGCTTAGTCAGACTGGCCACACCATCCTTCTAATGGGGCCCTGATCCTGACTGTGCTTAAGGCAAGGATTCCCTCCCGGGCTCTGCAGTGGTTTGTCTTATGTTGCCAAGTGAACATTGTGCAATTGGAACTGGGCTCCAGTTTGGACTTATTGCTATGTCTGTTCTGAAGGACCCGGAGATGATTAGGGATGTGTCTGTCCAGAGTCAAAGGTGAAGACCAGGTGGATCCCATTGGACACCAAACCTACAGGTTCGGTAGAGTCCCACCCTGAAAGATCAGCTTGGAGTCTGCTCTCAGAGGTTCCATTAGGTCTCAGAGGTTTCCATCAGAGGTTCCATCTAGTGGGGTAGAGGTCTCCCCACTACCCTGATTCATGTTCTGGCCGGCAACAGAGTCCACCTCTTAGAATAAGCACCTTTTACCGCACCTGCTTCCTGTTCTGGATGCTGAGAAGTACTGACAGAGACATTGTTCTTGGGGTGCAGAAACTGGACCACAGCTTGTCTTTCCCTGCCAGCGATTTTGGCTGTTGTCAGCGCAGGAAGCTTGTGAATTCCTTAAAGTGGAAGGCTTATTTGTTTACTTTTAATTGCATTTTACCCCACAAATATTTACGTTTGCAGCAGGTTGCAAAGCATGGCACGTTTGGAAGGAAGTGAACAGTTATTGTCGATCCCCAGAAAAAAAAACAATTCTGTATTTTAATTATTTTGGCTGCTGCTCTGAGATTTCAGCCTTCTCTGCGTTGTTGGCTCCTGATCTTTTCTTAGATTTGTTTGTCAATGTGCACACTTCAGCCGCCTGCTGACAGGTGTCTTGTCAATTGATGAAATAAATAAATCTTGCATTGTGAGAATGAAGGGAAGAGTGTTTTTGAAATAATGCTCCACATTTCTCCCTCCCCAAATCCCCAGTGGACATTAGCAAGAAGTCAGCCTTACATTGACCATACACTATGAGACGGAAATGAACTTTGATTGGGCTTCTGGAGTAATGAAAAGGTGTTGGAATTTATTCTGAGTTCCTCCTCTGGGTTTTCTTGGTGGAGCGCCTGCATCCCCTCAATGAAGGCTTCATGACACAGGCAGCCGTACTGATGACGACAAAGCCGTTCTGCGTGAGGCAGGGTGGGGTGGGGCTAGAGGGAGGCTCAAGTTGTCACGTACTTTTTGCGATAATTGCAAAACCCTAAGCTCTCAACCGCTGAATCATCTCCAGGTTGTGATGTAAAAGTTGGGCCTCTTGAAAAGGTTCTCGGTGAGGGCCTGTACATGCAAATGATATATATTGCACACCAATTTAACTTCAGATATGTAAGGTGAATACATTGCAATACATTTGGTGGCCGGTTGCTAGGAATTCTATAGCAACAAAGCCGTCGTAGCCCAAGAGTCAAGTAGCAAAACCGCGGTCGGGGAAGATAAGGAAATATCTAGACCAAACAGAGCAACTGCCAGTGGAAAGGCATTGATCAATCAGCTGAAACGTAAAAACCAATCACAAATCATTAGGCTGGCTTGATGGAAAGTGCTTACAAAAATAAAAATCTTCAGCCTGGCTTTCCTGTGGGTCCAAGAAACCACATTAGAAGAAGCTGTCAGCTCTCAAAGCTGCTTTGGAGAGGATTTGCCCTATCGAAATTCGCATCTGTTGCCCCGAGTGGGACCATTTGAAAGGTCGCCGTGCAGCCTAGGAAAAGTTTCAGTAGCTGCAACAGGCTTGGGGAGTTTTGGTGCATCTCAGAAGCGGCCTTTTGTATCTCAGCCCAGTCCTCTGGGCACGCTGCACGGCTTAATTAATTCTCTCTGGACCTCGATTGCTCACATGTTGTGGATTGCCCAGGAGGGCGCATTTGATTTTTATGGCGCATTTGCTGATCTGGATACTTTTCTAAGCAGAAAACAGAACTTAAGAAAACTGGCTTTGTAGGTAACTGGGATGATGGGATACTGGGGCAGCCTTGCTGGATAGGCCTGTGGGCCGCAGAGGGGAGGCATGGAGGTATTCCAGTATTCCATCCTAGTTGGAGATAACAAACTGCAGGGACTGTGAGCTAATATCTCCACTGCAATCCAGAACACAAGGGTCTGCACACCAGTTTATTGTCATCATTGTCATCATCATCATCGTTGTTGTTGTCATCATCATCCTCATCATCATGAATATTTCTGTGTTGCTTTTCAAGAAAAAATAGTTCACAAAGCAGTTTCCATAATTGAACAAATCAGTAAATAGATCTCGGTGGTCCAGTTTTTTGGAAAGCACTTTTAGACGTCTGAATGATGGAGGATGGAGTGATGAATGGAGGATGGAGGATGGTGGGGGATGGAGTGAAGGGGGGATCGCTGCTATAAACAGTGCAGTCTGCTTGTTTGTTTATTCTTCTGTTTAACCTAACACTGCTTTGCAATTGAAAATTATATAACTTCACACAAAGCAATGAGAAAACGGATAAAAATCTAACAAGTATAGTAAACAGTTATTGCTTTGAGATTTTTTTTTTTTTTAAAGCAAAAAGGACAGTGTGCCTTGTCCCAGCCCTTTAGTGTCTCCAGTTCTTGACTGCACCTCCCAGCCTCCACCCCACTGCTGTAGGATCAGGACTCTTAAAGGGGCAGCCTCCATATCTGGAGGTGGACACATTACTACCTCTCACCTATCATGTTCAAGGCATCAGTGGGTAGGTTTTAGAGGGCAAGAGGTATCTTGCGGTCTGACCCCTTGAATGAGGGATTGAGTTGCTAATCTCAGCAATAAATAAACATATCAGTCAAAAAACACAAGCAGTAGACAGGAAAACAAACAGCACACACCTTTTCAGCCGCAGCAAAAAGTCTTAGGTTCAATATAGGCACTAGTTTTTTGCCGACAAATTGAAAACGGGTTGAGAGAGGCTTCCTTTCCTATGGTGTCCTGGTGCATTTCTTTTCATTCCTTCTCCCCTCTCATCAAACAGGTTTGTTAGGTTTTTGGAAGCCACCAGGAACTCAAAGGCCCTGTTTGTCACTAGCAGCAGTGGGCACACCAGAGCTACCTCTCCGTCAAATTGCATTAAACTCTTTGACAAGACCGTTGTCTGCCTTCAGCTTCTATGAACTTGGAAAGCCCCTTGGATTAATTTTTGGGTGCTTTGTGGATGTCACTTCAGTTAATGCACTTTTTTCCTCCAGATTAATTAGGGAACTGATTGGGGGAGGGGGGAGGATTGCCCAGGACTAATTTAAGTTATTTTGTGAGGATTAGCTAAATTAAGCCTCCATATCAGTGATTAAAAAAAAAAAATAGCAAGCTATTTTCCAGTGACATCTTCCCTAGACCTGTCTGTTAATGTCCAGCCAGCCATAGCTTTGGGGTGAAGAGAAAGTTACCTTCTGATCCCATAAATCTTTTGTGTGCATTGATTTCCCTTATCTCTGCAAGCTGTCCTGTTATCCGCAGAGCTGTTAAGTTTTCATAGTAGAATTCCTTTGAAGGCTTCTGGCATTTAACCTTATTGGTTAAAGATGTCCCTGCGGCATGCCGGTGGGGAGAGGTTAAGAATGCTACACAGTCTGCCTGCTGCAGAGGGAGTGGCTGGTCTCCACAGTGTCTTTTCTCTGGGATGGCCATTCTCAGTCGTGCCTTTGAACTAGAAACAGGGGAGCAGAGACTGTTACCCTGCACATGCCTGATCTCAGAAGCTAAGCAGGGTCAGGCCTGGTTAGTACTTGGATGGGAGACCGCCCAGGAATACCAGATGCTGTAGGCTTATACCATAGTCTTTCGAGACTGAAGGTTGCCAACCAAGGGAGCAGAGGTGCCAAATCCTCTAGAGCTGCTGTTCTTAAACTGTGGGTCACATGCTGGTGCAGCTCAGAAGCATTCTGGGATGCTCCCTGAAAGCCACAAGACATTCTGGGTTGTGACATGTCTAATGAAGTAGGTCATGAGCCACTGCTACCTGTAAGCCACTAGGAATTCTGAGGTGCTACCTGGAAGCCGCAAGGCATTCTGGGATGTGATGCAACCAGTTAAATTGGTCATGTGCCAGTGCTATCATAAGCCACAAGGCATTCTGGGATGTGACACAGCCAATTAAGTGGGTCATGCGCCGGTGCTACACGGAAGCCACAAGGCATTCTGGGATGTGACACAGCCAATTAAGTGGGTCATGCGCTGGTGCTACATGGAAACCACAAGGCATTCTGGGGCGCTACCTGGAAGCCCGTAGGCACTCTGGGGCAGTACCCAGAAGCCGCCAACAAAATGGGTCGCAACAGCAAAAAGATTGTTAAGCACTAGAGCAGGGGTGCCCAAGCCCCAGCCCTGGGGCCACTTGTGGCCCTCGAGGCCTCTCAATGCGGCTCTCAGGGAGCCCCCAGTCTCCAATGAGCCTCTGGCCCTCCAGAGATTTGTTGGAGCCCACACTGGCCTGACGCAACTGCTCTCATGTGAGGGCGATTGTTTGGCCTCTCACATGAGCTGTGGGATGAGGGCTCCCTCCACTGCTTGCTGTTTCACGTCTGTGATGCAGTAGCGGCAGCAAAGAAAAGGCCAGCCTTGCTTTGTGCAAGGCCCTTTATGGGCCTTGAGCTATTGCAAGACCTTCATTCATTCATATAAGTTCATTTTTAATATATTCATTTATGTAAACTTATGCAAATTTATTCAAATTTTAAATGTAAATTAATTCTTCTCCCCCCCCTGCCCGCGACACAGTGTCAGAGAGATGATGTGGCCCTCCTGCCAAAAACTTTGGACATCCCTGCACTAGAGGATCAAAGAGGCTGGGAAGGTGGGCTGCTGTCTTCTTCAGGAGTGGAGTTTCCCTAAAATACAAATGTATGCAATTTAATCAATGAATTAGGCTGCAATCCTAACCACATATTCCTGAGCGTGAGCCCCATTGAACAAAATAGGACTTACTTCTGAGTAGGCCTGGTTAGGATTGTGCCCTTAATCAGTTAAAACTCATACGGTTAACAAAGATTTTTTAAATCAGGTGAGAGCCCACTAATCAACCTTGAGTGTGTTCCAGACTTTCAACACCACTTGATATTCAGCCCACCTGGTTGTCTTCCCCACAGGATTCACCAATTACATGCGCAGCCCAGCTGGGGACATATTCAACCCTGAACACTACCAGGTCAACCAAGACATGACCCAACCCCTGAGCCATTACTTTATCACCTCTTCCCATAATACCTACCTCGTGGGGGACCAGCTGATGTCTCAGTCCAGAGTCGACATGTATGCCTGGGTTCTGCAGTCCGGGTGCCGTTGTGTGGAAGGTATGTATATTTATTTAAGAAACTTATATCCTGCCTTTTTGGTAAGAGCTCAAGGCGGCTAAGGTCAGGATCCAGAAGCGCCAACCCCACTATGCCATCAAAGAGTAACGCTTTATCTGGATTAATCTGTGTATTTCATAGTCTTGTACCATCCACATCCTGTGGCAAGGAGTTCCACAGATTCCAGCACTGTGCATTCCAGTATAGGCAGGCAAAAGAGGGCACAGGCAATTCCCATCACTTGCTTTTCCCTAAAAGCAAAATAGGCTCTGATGAGGTTGGAATATATAAAAATGTAGACCTGACTACCAAACGTGCTTCTCTCTCTCTCTCTCTCTCTCTCTCTCTCTCTCTCTCTCTCTTTCTCTCTCCAGTTGACTGTTGGGATGGACCAGATGGTGAGCCGATTGTCCACCATGGCTACACCCTGACCTCCAAGATCCTTTTTAAAGACGTGATTGAGACCATCAACAAATATGCCTTTGTCAAGAGCGAGTATGTATTTTGTGCAGTTTTTAAAAAATTTTTAGAATTAAAAGTCATAAGAGGAAATGAACCTTCATCATTTTTGTCAAGCTGTATTGTCCTGTCATTTGTACTTTGTAGTGACAGTAGCGAATTTTGGAACAGGAGGGAAGGAAGGGTTGGAAAATTAGTTCTCAGGTTTGAAACATCCAGACATATTCAGATCTGAGCCCTTCCGGCCACCTGCACTTCTGCTCCCCAGTTCAGTCCCAGCTTGTAATGCAAAACTACAGTTTCCAGAATTCTTTGGGGGAAAGCTGTGGCAGTTAAACGAGTATAGATCCAATATAATTTTTATAGTGTTGATATAATAAATGTCTGTAGGGAAGGAAAAATAAGATGTGTGAAGATTCTAGAGCAGCAACAAATTTTTGCAAAAAAAATCTTTACCAAATTGTTCTGCTTGGAATGCGCTTGCAAAAATAATATTTCTATTCTCTTGTTCCACTTGCTTTTCCTGGTATTCCTGCTTATGGATGCCCTTGGGTTTTTAGGAATTTTTTTTTTAAATAGGGGAGGGGGAGGAATATTTATTTATTATTGTTTATTAACAGTATTTATATACCGCTTTTCAACTAAAAGTTCACATAAGTTGTGAGATAAGTTATAAGTTATACTTACAAGAATATAAGTATTAAATGCAACCAGTGCATACAATTCTTTTAATTCATTACCAGGCTTCAAGATTTACCTTTTTATTCCATTTTCCTTGACACTGAAAGTTTCAAAAGCAAGACCACATACTTTACACTGCTCAAAATTCCAGCTTGGATTTTGGTAAAGTTTGGTCAAATGGGTTTAAAACAGATGCGTAGGGTTGTTTGGTCACCTTTTTCAAAGTGGTTTACAAGTAGTTTTTAATCAATAATAAAGCCAACAGCAGAGCAAATTAATCTTGAAAATGAATTGTTCTAGTGGGGTGTTGTGCTGTGCTTTCCCGACCAGTGCTGTCAGTAGGCGGTCTTATTGCCATGGTGACTGTGTGGCACTGTCCCGGACCCCTCTGGAAGGGGAGATGGCAGGAGCAGGGACGCACCAGTGGGCAAGATATGGCAGAGTTCAGGGACGAGAGGGTGCAGGGTGAAACAGCTGCTGTAGGGCAAGCTACCCATTCCTGTGCACCGCTGTTGTCTCTGGAGGGAGGGACAGATCTTGGGAAAGTGGTACCTGCAAAAGTTGCCACTTGGCAGAGTGATATCTGCAAAAACTGTTGAACAGCCGAGGTGCAGAGTCTGAATAGCTGATAGCCTCACCTTGATTCCTTGGGAAAAAAGTAATCGACCTGGGGGCCATCAACATTGTGCTGACACCAAATCCTGACAAACTCCCATTTAATTTGTCCCGTTGCCAGTTTCCTTTGTGTGTGTGTGAGTTAATCACACCTGACCCGTGCAAAACAAATATTATTGCAGTGTGAACACAGCAGGTCTATCGTCACTGTTTATCCCCATGTCAGACAGCCAAGAGTGTATTTGCCTTGTGTGGCTCTTGAAGCTCACCTTGGATCCCCTCTCCCTTGAAATGGTATTGATGAGTGACAAGCCATATGGAGCGGTTTCAACGCCTAAGCCCAGGGAATCCAAGAATAGATACTGAAACCCCAAAAAAGAAAGCCTGGAGAAGTGATTGATTGACTTGCAAGCCCTGTCCTTTACAGTATGCTGCCGAAGTTGTCAGACCTGGCTAATGAATCTTCACTGGCAAGCAGCCACTTGGCTTTCTCTCTGTGTGGTTTGTATTCTCAGTACACTCAGTAAAAATGTTCTAAGGCTAAAAGTGACCAACACATTGGCAACCTTCAGTCTCAAAAGACTCTGGTATCGCACTCTGAAAGGTGGTTCTGGAACAGCGTCTAGTGTGGCTGAAAAGGCCAATTGGGAGTGACAATCCCTTCCACAACGGGAGCAAGTGCAGTCTGTCCCTGGTCTGTCTCCCTGGCTATGGGCCTTCCTTCTTTGCCTCTTTGCCTCAGTCTGTTGGCCAAGTGTCTCTTCAAACTGGGAAAGGCCATGCTGCACAGCCTGCCTCCAAGCGGGCCGCTCAGAGGCCAGGGTTTCCCACTTGTTGAGGTCCACTCCTAAGGCCTTCAGATCCCTCTTGCAGATGTCCTTGTATCGCAGCTGTGGTCTATAGTGGAAGAGGAAGAGAAGATTAGTGCGTTAAAGTGCCTCCCTGCCACCCTAGCTCACTGCTTTTCTCCACTTCCTCCATTGCTCTGCGTCTCATCCTTCCCAAGCGCTAGTGAGGCAGAGCTGATGATGATGGGGAGTGCATGAGAACATAAGAAGAGCCCCACTGGATCAGGTCAGCTTTCTAGTCCAGCTTCCTGTATCTCACAGCGGCCCACCAAATGTTTCAGGACATATTCAAGACAACAAGACATAACCTGCATCCTCGTACCCTCCCCTGCATTTGGCAATCTGAAGTAGCCTACCTCTAAAACCAGGAGCTTGCACATGTCTACCATGACTTGTAACCCATGATGAACATTTTTTTCCAGAAATGTGTCTAATCCCTTCTTAAAGGCAGCTAACCAAGATGCCGTCACTACTTTCTGTGGCACAGAGTTCCACAGACTAATGGCATGCTGCGTAATTCTTACGGCTGGGAAGTGGGCATTCTAATGGCTGGAAGTGCATGAATAATAACTGGTGGAATCTCAGAAGATGATAATTAGCTTTGATTTCCCACAGTCAGAAGGCAGGACTTAATTTCCTAAGGTAGCTCCTTGCCCTCCTCCCTCTGTGACTGGCAAAATCAGAATATGCAAAATAAAATGTGCTTAACACGTTTCTTTAAGTTTTCACAATACAGTAGAACCTCTTTGACCACCCAAAGGACTGGAGGAAATTGGTCAACATAGGGAGGTGGTCAACATACAGGGGGAAGGCATTTAAATGTTATCATGTTTAGCTCCCAGGACAACAAATGCAAGGCCAAGTTATTATTTAGATTGGATTTTTAAAAAGTTTTATTGCAAATATCAATGAGAATTGATCCTCTTGTGATGCTTACTATTTATATCATCTATATCTGTATCAAGAGGCAGATAATAAACGGCCCACAATCAATGTTTAAAAAAACCCCTGAAAATTCATAAGCTTAAAAAAAATTGTAAGTTTAAAAAAAAAATACTTGGTTTCATAGCAGACAGGCAGACCAATGCTATCCCTTGCCAGCCCATAGCATGTAGCATGTTACATAGCCCCAAAAGCTTAAAAAAACCCCAAAAACACTCTTTTACTTAGGCTGCCTGGCCTCCACTGGGTCTCCTCAGATTCACTAAATGCCAGAAGGTGTTTGATACAGTCCCTCACTAAAAGCTGTTGAGAAAACTGCACACTCAGGGAAGAAGATAGGTCCTCTCATGGATTGGGAACTGGTTGAGGTCCAGGAAACAGAGAGTGGGTGTCAATGGGCAATTGCCAAAAAAAGTGGAGAGAAATGGAAATGGAGTGCCTCAAGGATCTGTCCTGGTGCTGGTGCTTTTCAACATCTTCATAAATGACCTGGAAACAGGAATAAGCAGGGAGGTGGATGACACTAAACTTTTCTGAGTGGTGAAGACCAGAAGGGATTGTGAAGTGCTCCAGAAGGATCTCTCCAAACTGGGAGAATAGGCAGCAAAATAGCAGTTGTGTTTCAGTGTGTAAAGTAATGCACTTGTAATGGGAACCAAAGTGGAAGGACAGTAGCTTCACTATGCACAAGCAACCTCATGTCCCTCGCAACTTGGTACATGTGCAGGTACAATTGGCAGTCAGCGCAGGTCTGTAGGCTATGTGCAGTGTGCCCACCTATAAAAACCCTTTTGCACACGTGCTAGCAGGCGTAGGGGAGGGATTGTCGCTTGGCTTCTTGCTTTTCCAAGATGGGACAAACCAGACAAAACGCAGGCCCACAGTATCTCGTTCAGTGGGCAACTTACTGAATGGTATTAATTTACTGAGGGTAAATTAATTTACTGAGGGTAAATTTACCCTCAGTAAATTAATACTCTGTGTAATGGTCGAAGTGGTCAAGATACAACTTACGGAGGTGGTCAATATAGAGAAGTTGGTCTCCCATAGTGTGCATGCAGTGTCTGTCCATATTGTGAAAATTAGGTCAGCTTAAGGAGGTGGTCAATATAGAGAGGTGGTCAACTTTGGAGGTTCTACTGTATATGTGTTTTTTTCTTCTTACATAATTTTTTAAGTAGAGTTTGAGAATGTGTGTTGAGGGCATGCGGCTTTTTAAGGCAATGTGTCTCTGAGCACAGAACACAGAGGCGCATTGCCGCTACCAGATAAGATGACGACAAGCTCCCCAATGGGCTTCTGACTCCCTTTTCCATCATGAAAGGACTGCTTGTTCTTCATTCTGCTGTGAAGAAATTCTTCCTTCTGCTTTGTGGCCTGACCTGTCTCCAGGGTTCTAAACACATGCAGATTCTTCTGCCGTTTTCCGTTTGAGTAGCCTGGTAGCTTATTGTAATGAGCTGCCTGGATGCCTGAACTGAGAGGAAATTGGGCAGTGTTTTCTGCTGTTTTTCCCAGCCACATTCTTATTTATGAGACACTTTGTCTCGGTGTTTATCGCCTGTGAATACTCTGACTTTTGAAAAAGGCACAAATAAAAAAAAAAAAAGAGAGAAAGGCGAGACAAACCTCAAAGCCCACCACGATCATAAATGCACTAATTAAGGGTCAGCTCAGAACCTGCCGGTAAGTTCTGCCCCACTCTAGTCACTGTGGTGCAGCAATTTAGAGAGAAGGAGGAAGCTATTGTGCTCAGCTTGTTTATGTGATTCATCATCCAGTAGTAGCTTTAAGCTCATGGAAGGCAAGGGGAGCATTAAGGAAAATGGAGACCAAGTTGCGCTGCGCAGATGAGGGTGCAACGTGGCCTGGTCTTCCCTGGCGCAGGGGGAATTGGAGACCAGGGTTGGCCTGAGACCTCCTGGCACCTGGGGTGGTGTGCCAAATGCTGCCCCCCTCATACTTAGAAGAGAGGTGGTAGGGTTAGAGCAGCGGTTTTCAGACTGGGGCGTTGCAACTCCCCAGCCTGAAGGCTCTGGCCTCTTTCCCCTTAAGGGACGGGGACAGGGAGGAGGCAGCAACACGAGCCCCAGGATCGCACCGCTCAGGAGGGCTGCAGGGACTGGTTTGCACTCACCAGTCCCTGCAGAAGCCCGTCGGGGTTGTGGGGAGCCCTGTGCAAGCACCTGCAGGGCTCCCCAGCTCGTTAGAAGTGAAAGTGCAGGGGGTCGCGCAGGGCTCTCCGCACCCCCAACAGGCTACAGCAGGGACTGGTGAGTATATCCCAGTCCCTGCAACCCTCCTGAGTGGCGCGATCCTACGGATTGAGTCACTACCTCCCCCCCGTCGCCTCCCTCCTGCCCCTGCAAGGACTTACACTGGTGCAAACTCTCCTAGAGAGTTTGAAAACTGCTGGGTTAGAGTATTGGAGACACCAATGCTGGTGTTGCAACCCGTGCTGGGATTGCTGTTCACTCTCTTGGGATCCAGGCTGGACGCAGGCACGCGGCTGCGTGTCCATCAGCAGGTGGTAGTTTGACAACACCGTGTTGGAATGGCAACTTAGAGTTTCTCTCTCGTCTCCCTTTGCCTCCCTAGATATCCTGTCATTTTGTCAATAGAGAACCACTGCAGTGTCGCCCAGCAGAAGAAAATGGCCCTGTACCTTATCGAGATCCTGGGGGACAAGCTGGACCTGTCTTCGGTCAGCAGCGACGATGCCACCAAGCTGCCTTCTCCGGAGAGTCTAAAAGGAAAAATCTTAGTCAAGGTAACACTGAGATGTTCAGCGATGTTTTCTTCTGCGGTGGGTGGTCCAGCTGGTGCCTTGGCATCTGGTCGCCCTCTGCCGTGGCCATCTCTGATTGTAAGAGGAGCAAAACAAGCTCTCTCTGCTTCATCTGTCATGGTTGAGGCTCACTTAGGCCCAGCTGGCAAGGTCTGTTCGTTTGCGTCTTCATTAGCCACCGCAGTTGACCGTTTAAACTTGAGTGTCTGCAGAGTCCTCCCGACGTCAATCAAACTCGCATGCCGGGTTCCAATGAAGCTGGTGAAAGAAGCCTCAGGAGAGCCAGTCTGACCTTGGATCAGCTGCTGAGTCTTTGGCGTTACCTCCTGTTCCTCTCCAATGTGTCAGCAGCCTGGTTCCTCCTGTTCCCAGCTTGTGCATGCAGATGTGCTATGTGCCGGCACAGTCTACCAGTGGTAGAAAGAAAAGTCTTTCTTTCTTTCTTTCTTTCTTTCTTTCTTTCTTTCTTTCTTTCTTTCTTTCTTTCTTTCTTTCTTTCTTTCTTTCTTTCTTTCATCCATCCATCCATCCATCCATCCATCCATCCATCCATCCATCCATCCATCCATCCATCCAAAGTTGCTTCTTACTGGGTCAACCCCTTCAAACATCTTACTCAGCAGTTCCCAAACAGTGGGTCTGGGATCCACCAGTGGGTCATGACTCAATTTTTGGTGGTTTGCAAAACTGATGGGGCAGGTTAGGTAATGTGCGTCAAGGGTTTAAACAATCTGGCTGCTTGGGGTGGGGGGAGCACTGCTGCCCAATCACTATAATAGCCACACCCCATGGCGTTTGTAAACCAGACAGCAGCCTCTAGGGCCGCTCTAAGTTTGAGAAGCACTGGTCTAGCTCAGTATTATCTGCACTGGCTGGGAGCAGCTCTCCAGGGTTTCTGGCAAGGATCTTTCTCAGCTTTTGAGAAAGGGATTGAAATTGGGGCCTTCTGCATGCAACGCAGAGGTTCTACCCCTGGCTGCAGCCCTGCCCCTGAGGATGAATTTGTTAGTAGGAGATGATAGATTCGTTAGTCTCCTGAAAACTAAGTTTGCCAGCTGGAAAATGGGACACTGTCCTCCTTCAAAGGGGAACGTGAAGATGTTGTAAAAGAAATCATGAAGTTTCCAGGGACTGTGGTGAAATAACGGAGTCTGGATAAGAGCCGACAAAGAAAGTGGCTATCAATGCCATTTGTTATGTTGGGTCGTCAGTGGGCGACAAGCACTGGGGTGTTTTGGGAGGGGGAGCTATTGTACTAGCAAGGAAAGCTTTCTGTTGTTTTTACTTATTCAGGGTGAGTCCATCAGGGAGGTTCAACGTCAGTGCCAAAGATGTTTTTAGACACAAAAAAAAGAGGAGGAGGAGGAGGGGGTCCCATCCCATGCCCCCCCCATCAAGGCACCATCTTGCCGGTTAAAATTAGAAACTTATGTATGTCAACTCAGACATTGTATTCAGTGGGGCTTACTCCCAGGAAAGTGTGTATGCTGTATAGCATTGCTGCTTTAGATGGTCCCTTAGTCATGTGGACCTTGAAGGCAAATAGAATCTTAGAAGGGAATCATAGACGCAGAAGGGATCTACAAGATCATCAAGTGCACCCCCTTGCCAGTGCTGGCTGCGCATGGCTGCGTTATCTCCAATAGGTGGCTGTCCAGCCTCTGAAAGCCTCCAGTAACGGAGAGTTGACTGACTGCCATGCAGACTGTTCCACTGCCTAGCAGTTCTTCCTACCAGCAAATGTAAGAATTGTTGGGCTGGAACAGTCTGCCTTGGCGGGTGGTAGACTCCTTCCTAAGTTGTTCCTAATGTTGAATCAAAACCGCTTAAGCCATTTCTGCCCAACATTGCATATACGCAACAGTGTACGCCTGTGGGCTGGGCAAAAACGGGTTAAACTGTGGCACCCAGAACTGGACAAATATTCCAGGTGGGGTCTGACTCCCTGTGGTATGTCCAATCCCTGAAATAATGTGCCATATGGATGCACCCTGCTTGTGTGTAAAGGGAGAAGGCACCACTTGACTGTAGAGCTCCTGCTCTACTTACAGAACTGATACAGCCTAGACACAGGTGGTCCAGCCTTCTGGGAGCCAGACCGGCTGGAGAGGGGCTGATGCTCAGTGGGAGAGCTCACACTTTTCATACAGAAGGTCCCAGGTTCAATCCCTTGCATGTCCAGGTAGGGAAAAGACCCCTGGCTGAAATCTTGGAGAATTGCTACCAGTCAGTGCAGACAATACTGAGCTAGTTGGATCCAAGAATCTGACTCTGCCAACGGCAGCCTCAAGTGAGAATGTGTCACCCAAGCATGAGCTGGAATTAAAGTTGTAGACTCAAGAGCCATACACATAAGCCTAATTAGCCCCTTGGCATTCTGAGCACTCCGAAAAACTGTCACGCCAGCAAAGGGAAATTTAGCTTCTTAATAGCCTTACCTTTGCCTGTTTGTTATGGCAGTTATCCTTTTTCATGGAGGATAAAAAGCAGTGAAGAGCAATGCATTTTGTAGCAAAACAACAACAAAGAGACCTGGCAAAACTGAATCCTTTGCAGCCAAACCAGAACATTTCAAGCCAGTGTCAGGTGGAACGTTCTAGAAGTCATCCAACCAGAGGCAGAGATAAAGAACCCTCTAGAACAGAGGTTTTCAGACTTTGTAGCACTGGGACCCACTTTTTAGAATGACGGTCTGGAGGGACCCAGCGGAAGTGATGTCATAAACCTGCAAGTGATGTCATGGCTAGAAGTGACATCATCAATTTAGGCTTCAAGTCTAAGCCACGATCAGCCAAAGGTCCCACACTTGTGCTGTTATTTTGCAAAGCTTGGAATTCAAACATTTCTGCTCGGAAGTCAGCTGAATTTTCAGCTCTATTTTTTCGATGGTGGCTGAGCTACGTGCTACAAGACCCACCTGAAACTGGCTTGCGATCCACCCAGTGGGTCCCGACCCACCGTTTGAGAAATGCTGATCTACAGTGTGCCAATTACTAGAGAAAATGGAAAAATGTGATATTGTAATTTGGGGTTATGAAGATGACCCCCCCTCCAAATTAGCATTCCAGCAACAAGAGTGATTACTCCACATAGATTTTCCACTGTTGCAGTTTTCTTCTGAAACTGGGCAAGGGTGCTTGCCAACCTTTTTAAAAAAATACATTTCAGAAACCTATCTTGAAAACTACCAAAAATCAGCTCCCTACCCACAGTTTGGGAAACACCACTTTGGGGCCTCTAGGTATCCAAAGATATTACAGTGTAGTGCAGTGGTTCCTAAACCATGGGTCATGACCCATCAGTGGGTCACAAGCAGATTGTTGGTGGGTTGTAAAGGTCTGGGACTCACCACCCGCTGCCATTTTTATCTCCGTCCAAGCCTCCGCTAGGCTGTCTTCAGCCTGCTCTGGGCCTCATTGCATCATGTTTTCATCACTCCAGACACAACAAGGCCCAGAGTGGGTTGAAGGCAGTCAAGCAGAGGCTCGCACAGCGGTGAGAGTGGAAGCCCAGGCCTCGTGCCGACTGCGATATATGGGTCACAGGAGATGATCATTTTCAAATTTGGGTCGTGGTGCTAAAAAGTTTGGGAAGCACTGGTATAGTGATTCTGGTATTGGACTTAGCCCTGGAAGATCCAGGTTCAAATCTCCACTCAGCCATGAAGCTGCCTGGGTGACTGGGCCATTCATTCTCTCTCAGCCTGACCTACCTCACAGAGTTTTTTGTGAGGATAAAAAAAGAGGGAAGGAACCACGTATGCCATCCTGAGCTCATTGGAGGAAGGGAGGTAAAAATCAGAAAAATTAAGTAAAATAAAATAAATAATTTCCCCTGATGATGATCCAGTTTGTACTTTCTCCATGTGGCAAACGGAAGAACCTGCATACTTCAGCTTGTCCTTCCAATCCAATCTGCTGTTCCTTCTGGCCATTTATAGATGACTGAATTTTGAAGGCCCCCAGATCAATGCAACTTTCTCCTACAGCCTGAGCTGTGCGTTAAAAGCAATCCATCTCGATGAAGCTTTGCTAAATAACTGGGGTGCTTCTCTCACAGCAGCAAGCCCAGCTTCCCAGGCCAGAGAGCCGTAGCCCTTCGATCTCACCCTCTTAGGATTTTGCAGGGAAGATTATCAATCAATACGTATATATCACCTGCCCGCTTTTAACACCTTGACTTTGATTGCAGAAGAACGAGAGGGATTTGCTTGGCTGTGGGCAAAGTTTTGTTTGTTTATGATGACAGAAACTTCATATTAGGTAGAGTTATTTTTGGCTCCCAAATGGAACAGCCATCGATAAGTTGATCACCTTAAGCTCACATCTCCGGCCACTAGAGTTGCTAGTGTGTTCGTTTAGGTCTTCGACAGGTGAAACGGACCCAGAATGAAACGGACCCAGCCTTGTCCTCAGATGGATTGTGGCAGTGCTGCGTCTACCATTTTGTTTTGAGTCGCAGGCCTGCACAGTTTGAGCAATAGCCAGAACTAGGAGTCCCCGGGCACAATCCTATGTTTGTCTACTCAGCACTAGGTCCCCTTGTGTTCATTGGGGCTTACTTTTAGAATGGTATGCCTAGGATTGCAGTTGTGGTTGAGATTAATATTGCTAGAGACCTTAGCTTTGGAAGGATTGCTTTGGCCAAATTCCTCAGTCTTCAGTGGGTCACCTAAGTCTCCCACCCGTCTGCCTGCACCTTCTCCAACATGACACTCCACCTGCTTGCCTTCCTTCCTCTTTCTCTCCCTCTGCCTTCTGAGCACAGTCTTGCCACTTTCTCTTCCCCCTCCTCTCCTTCCAGTTGGCCTGGAAGGAAAGAAGGGGGCAGAATGACACACTAGCAGTGCTTGCTGATTGGCTGCCCCTGCGTGGGGCAAAAAGGGATCTGTGACCACTCTCTTACCCGCCCTTCTCGGCTCTTGAAGGTGGGTCCCAAGTCGTTATGTGAGGCAAGTCCCACCTCTTAGCAAATTGATGACCGCAGTGGTAGATCACCTAGTGAAGAGCACTGCGTGAGAAGCGTGACCCAAATCCCGAACAGTTCTTCCATTCATACAAGCTGACTGCAGTGCCTCCTTATGGCCCATCGCAATTTATATGCTACAGCGCGCTCCTTCCTTATTTGCCACTTTTCTCATACGGTAATGCAAACCCAGCTTATCTTGTGGTGCTTCCTGGCTAGAAGCCTGCCACTAGCGATGGTGCAAGAAATCACACAAAGTCATTTTCTCCCTTCGCTCGCTGGTTCTTTGGATCCAAACCAAGATTCATATTTTGATTCTTGCTGGGTTTGGCCCATACAGTACTTCGTATCGATCCTTCCCTCGGTTTGTGCTGCTCCCCTGTCAGCTTAATGATCCTTTTGCCTTCCAGGGGAAGAAGCTTCCAGCCAACATTAGCGAGGACGCCGAGGAAGGAGAAGTGTCGGACGAAGACAGCGCTGATGAGATTGATGATGACTGTAAACTAATGAATGGAGATGTAAGTATGGAAGTAGAGACTGGGACCCCTGAGTGCCAAATAGTTTGGATTTGAGGGTTTATCCTGGCAAACAACAACAACAACAACAACAACAACAACAACAACAACAACAACAATAATAATAATAATAATAATAATAATAAAACTTTATTTTTATCCCGCCCTTCTCCCAAAAAGGGACCCAGGGCGGCTAATGTTTATCGGTATTGAGGTTGGGTTGAAAAGAGCTTTCCGTCGCTGTGAAAACATCCCATCCCTTGGGGATGCCTTTGGGGAACATTCCTTCCAAGTGCAGATAGGAAGTATTTCTGCTTTTGTGCTGATTGGGCACCTGGTGTCTTGATGCCATCGGGTTCAGTACATGTACTCTGATTGGAACCATTTGGGTAGGGGTAAGAAAATGGGGGTGGGGGAAAATGGTATTGCAGAGGGGATCAGCTGGGTGAACAGCACTGGAAAGGGGTCTACATACAATGTCTAGGGCAAACATTTGGAGCCCCCCCCCAACTCTTTTGCCCTTTGAATTATTGTTTTGTTATTGTCTAAAATTAGAATAGAATATGAAATTCTATGTAGTTACTTTTTAGTTTAGTATTTCATTTTGTAAGTAGTCTATTTAGCCATTTAGTTACTTCAGTCATTCTCAAAATAGGATGCCACGATACCCCAGCCTGAGGGCCCTGGCCTCTGCCCCCTTAAGGGAGGGGAAATAGAGCGATCACCTGAATCACACCACTTTTGAGGGGCCTAGGGGTTTTCTTGCACTCACCAGAGACTGCAGCAGCCTTCCGGGGGTGCAAGGAGCCCCATGCGTGCCTCTACAGAGCTCCCCAAAGCACGCAGACACTCAAAATAACAATCACGACCCACTTCCTGTTTTTGGTTGTGAGACCAGAAGTGGTTTGCAATCATTACAGGTCCAGCCTATTTATACCCGGATTTTTTTATACACAGATTTGACTCAACACAAATGATCCCTGCAAATGAGAAAGAATGTGCTGATCCCTGGAGAAAGGGGAAAAATACATCCCTTTAAAATCAGTTTTAAAAACTGAACAGTCCTTTAACAACAGCCTCCTTAATGAGAGGGGGGGGGCAGCTGGCTGACAATCCATCAATCCTTCTCTCTCCTGCGGACCCCTCCCTTCCCCCAGCACGTGAAAGAAAGGTGATCATTTTGCATTGGTGAAGGGAGGGGCTGAGTGAAGTGCTGATGGATGGTCTTCTTAATGACTCTTATCTTAGAGTCAAAAGGTCAGCAAGGCTGTTTTTCAGTCACTGGAGCAAAGAAACTTAGTTTTTTAAATGGATTTGCTATAGTGCAGTTTTTTTTAATCCACGTGAGTGCTTGGAACGGAACCCACACAAATAATTAGTCTCAACCTGTATTTGGACAGTTTGCCTGCTTTGGGGAGCCCTGCAGAGGCTTGCAGAGGGCTCCCCGCACTCCCCAGGAGCCTGCTGCAGCCTCTGGTGAGTGCAGGAAAGCCCCCGAGCCTCTCAAAAGCAGTGTGATTCAGGTGATCATTTCTCTCCATTCCCCTCTCTTCTCGAATACCTGCAGAGGGGCTCAAACTCCCAGAGAGCTTGAGAACTGAGCTGAGAGAGAACAAGAGAGAGAGAGAGAGAGAGAGAGAGAGCGGAGTTACTTCTTTGTAAACCACTTTGTGAACTCTTTTTTGTTGAAAAGCGATATACAAGTATAAATAAATTCTAGGCAATGGTAAAGGCCCCTGTCTACAGAAGCACAGCTCATTGATGAGTATCAGTGGCAACTGAGGACATAGTCCAGCCTCTAGTCTCTTCCTCCCTCCAGCGAGTGGGGCAGAAAGAGCTGATGATGGACACCAAGGGTGGCTTCTGATGCCAACTCAGAGAAAGAGCCCTTCTAGTGATCAAGCCGCCCACCCTTCCTAAATCCATAGCTGACACTGCTGATAAGGCTGCTGAATTTCTCTAATTTGTTCCAGAGGTCTCTAATTTCCCGCCTCCAACTCCCAGAGCTTCTCCAGGTTCCTGAAAGCTGAGCTGATGGGCTCCTGCTCCACAGAGTGTTTGGAAAAAGGAGCCCTTTTCTATTTTCTTTTCCAGAGTCCACAAAGCTCTTTCATTTCTCTCTTCCACCCCCCTTTTTTATTTAAAAAGAAGCCACCCGATTCTGCTGACACCTTACATTTCCACCACGCGGCAGGCATTGCTTTTGCCAGCAGGCAGAAACAACAACTGCTGGAACGCTGAATGCTTTTTCAGGGCAGTTTGCTGTGTAATAAGGTTACTTCTTATCCTACTTGTCCTGCTGCTGGACCCAGATTTCCAGAAGGTCCTGCATACCCTGACAGAGAATTGGGTGTTCCAGCATCCACCAGTACTTGCAGATTCAGGGCCTGGCCAGGTGGGCCCTTGTTCGGTGACCGTCCTCAGACCCCACCCCTTCCTGTAAGCTTCTTTGGAGGGGAATGTGTTCTGTGCCTGAGAAGAATGTTCCTTTACAATCCCTCCCGGGGAGTACATGGTTGACAGTTCATCAGTGACTCCTGCTTCCTTTGGTGATGCTTTATGGCTTTTTGTCTCCCTCTCTCTTGCCTGGTGTCACATCCTTTCTGAAGTGGAAGGTACGGTACGAGCAAACCGTCAATCGTACATTTTCGTTTGTCTAGCTTTGAAGCACTGTAGTGAGCTGTCGCGTTACCAAACCACGACTGAGTCCAAGGGGTGGAGGGACTTTGGCAGTGGTGGGGGGTGCTGTTGAGGGAGAAGGTTGACATCTTTATGTTGTTATGAGCACAAGTGATCTAAAATGCTCACCAAAACTACAAAATTCACATTGTGCTTGTTTTTTGTTTTTTGTTTTTTTTTAAAGAAAGCCTCAAACACATATATTTGTAGGGGAACACTTTATATCATGCATCAGAGGTTGACCCAGGTGGGCATAGGAAGTCCTCCCTGAAGGTCCACCAACCCCTGAAGCCCTTGTACCCACCTGAGGCAGCAGGGGCGTGGAGGGGAGCTCACTTCCAGCTCCTGCTCAATTTCCAGGCAGTGGACAGAGGATCATTCTCCTTTGATGCTGGGAGTGCCCTTTGCTTGTCCATCACTGGAGACATGTCTCTGAAGCTTAACAAGCATTGCAGGTAGAGAAGTAGCAGCTGCAGGTGTCCATCTTCCTCTGTGCCGTTCCTGAACACCCTGCTTCCGACACAAGAGCATCAGCTTCTACTCAGTGCTGCCCCCTTCCCAAGAAACACCTGAGACTTCCCAAAAGCACCTGTGGATCAAAACTAATTTTTACTGAAAAGCAGCATATTCTTAATAAATAATTTGGAGACCTTGGACCTAAGATCCACTGGATCTGCCATTTCTTTATCCACTTCCATTATAACCATAGGATCAAACTTGATTCAATATTAAACACACCTGCCTTTTTAAGGGTGGGCGATCTTACAACACCAGCACCATCTGACATTGTTAGACCCCATCCCAGAAAAATAAGTTTTTGGTTCCAGCTAACGTGGCAGCAGCACTAAGAGCATGCTAGCTGGCAGAGGTTGTAGCTCTCACTTCTTTTCCTTTGTAATTTAGCGTGTAGGGCTACATGTGTTTCCGGAAAAAATACGTGGCAGCGGAGCCTGCCCTGAGACTAGAGCGCAGTCCTGAGGAGCTCAGTGGACCCCAGCTTCCAGAAGAGAGAGGTTCTTGGTTCCACAGTCCTTGACACAATTGGTCTAGAATGTGTTATTCCTGGATTTTGCCTTCACTTAAAAAAAATTGAGCCAGAATCCCCGACCCTGTTTTAGTTCTTGTTTCCTTAAGAGTTCTGCAAACTCCAAAACCGCCGCACTTAATCCAGCTCAAACTGCTGCCGTTTCCTTGCCACTCACTGACCATTGATACCTGGAATCTTCCCAGGCTTCGCTCAAGCACCAGCTTTTTTTGCAGTGAGACGACACGAAACGTATTTTCATTGCCATTGCTTCTTCATGGGAGAGTTAGGATAGACAAAAAGAAATTATTTCTTTACCCAGCATGTATTATTAACAGTATTTATATACCGCTTTTCAACTAAAAGTTCACAAAGCGGTTTTAAGTGCAATTAATCTGTGGGAATCCTTGCCACAGGATGTGGTGACGGCATCTGGCCTAGATGCCTTTAAAAGGGGACTGGACAGATTTCTGGAGGAAAAGTCTATCACGGGTTCCAAGCCATGATGTGTAATGTGCAACCTCCTGATTTTAGAAGTGGGTTACCTCAGAATGCCAGATACAAGGGAAGGCACCAGGATGAAGGTCTCTTATTGTCTTGTGTGCTGCCTGGGGCATTTGGTGGGCCACAGTGAGATACAGGATGCTGGACTAGATGGGCCTTTGGCCTGAACCAGCAGGGTTCTTCTTATGCCCTTATGAGATTTGACTTCCCTCATGCATTAGTGCAGCTCGTTGGCATCCCTTTTGATTCGAAAGCCAGTACACTCCCTGTGTTGTGTCGCAGCTTCATCTTCATTAGCCCATAATTTGTTTTGTCTGACGGTTTTTCTGTCTTTCCGCAAAGCAGCATCTGGACGTCCAGATGTGTGTGGTAGACTCCACTCCTGTGTGAGGCTTTAAAAGCACGGAAAATGACAGCTTGTTTTCTGGTAGGATTAATTGTCGTGTTAGGAAGCTAATTACAAATGTGGAGGCAGTTTTCCTCTGGAGGCGCAAAGCTTGGAACCCGCAAAGAAGTTGAGACACGTATGTTCATGGGATGTTAGGCTTGGAGGCCATCGAGTTCAACCCCCAGCTCAGGGTAGGTGCCTGTTCCATGCAATGTTGAGCCAAAGCAGCCTCTTCCATCACATTTATGGTCTGTGAAAAGTAGAGGGTTGTTTCAGTTGCTTTTGGGGGATCAGCAGCAAGTATATCTCAAGCATTGGTTGACAGTGATTGTCGCCAGTGATTCCGGTGGCCTCCAGTTGGTGGCTGCTGTTTTCCCCCCAGAATGCTTTTCTGCTACATCAGGGGTTTCTCAGCTTTTTGGCCGAAGGGCCACATCAAATATCTAGCATAGTGTTGAGGGCCGGAGAAAAAATTAAATATAAAATTTAAATACATTAGAGATGGAGCTTGAATGAATGAATGTCCAGGATTTCTCCAAGCACCAACACAGCCCAAGAAATAAAGCACACACTTAAATGGGCCCCCATTCCCCCACCTCACAAGCACAACTGTGGTTGTGTTTGGTCAACTGGACCAGAGGCTCTCAGAGGATCAGAGGCTGGCCGCAGGCCAGATAGAGGCCCTCCGCGGGCCGCATCTGCCCCCCAGGCCGGGGTTTGGAGACCCCTGTGCTACATAATTCCATCATGTTGTCCTGAAGGGCATTCTGCGAAAACGGTGGTGGCCACAAATAACGACCAAGAAATGTGTAGATTCTTCCTTCCTAAATTTCCCCAGAGTTTAAGGTCGAACGTATATCAGTGACTGTTATCTGCACAGTACTTCATATCATTTTGGCGGTACTTTGTGTGAGTACACATAGACATGCATACCCCGCACTCACGCACACACAAGATCTCAGTTATCCTTAGAATTGCTCTGCAAAGCTGGTCTGAATTTATTATCCCCATAATGCAGACGTGCAACTGAGGTTGCCCTGCTGCTGGCCAACACACTCCAAGTCCGTTGGCCGGCAAGCGGCCACTACTGATAATCGCTCTGCTCCTTGCAGCAAGTTTTGTTTCCCTAAAAGAAGCTGAGAGCCCAATTCTAGGCATGTCTGCTCAGAAGCAAGTGCCATTCTAGTCACTGGGGCTTACTCCCAGGTAAGCATGGATAACACTGCAGCCTAAATATCAGCCTTCGAAATTGGCATTTTGTTCTTTTACCGGCAACTTTTTGATTTTTACCGGCAACGGTTGATTTTACCGGCAACCAGCCTAAATATCAGCCTAAATAACAGCCTTCGAAATTGGCATTTTGCTCTTTTACCGGCAACTTACACCCCTGCTGGCACCCTTCTCTGTCATTGCCTGCCACTGCATCACACAATCTCTGTTTTTCGTGGATAAAACTAGACTGCAACACAATCATATTTTATTTCAGCGTTAGAACAATCGAACAATGAGTGTGCTTAAGACTCACCCCAGAACCTGTTATTTCAGCTGGAATGGCCGTGGCTTGGTAACTAGGCACGTATCACCGCTCTTGTTTTGCTAAGAGTAGCTATTATTTTATTTCTCTCGTTTCTCTTCTGTGGTTTCTTCCCCCCCCACCCCCACCCCGGTTTTATAAAGTACTCGCAGGGTCAGCCCAAGACCACATGCCGTGGCCCCCTTACCTGGCAACACACTAAATCCTTCTCGTCCTTCTGCTTCCTGGATGCTCTCAGGAAGAGGAGAAAGGGACAGAAGAGGAAGTGTGGCAGAGACACCCTGGCCCAGTCCTTCTCAACCAGTGGTATCTGAGGAACTTGCAGGACCCCTGGGCATCTGCCGCCTGGCAGCGAGACCAGGGATGTGGCACAACAAACGGCACTTGGAGGCTTGGCTCGGTGAGCAGAGCTCCAAAGTATGCTTTTCTGTGCTCAAAAAAGCCCTCCCGTCCACCCTGAGCCTCTTATTGGTGTTTCTCATGTCACATCTAGCCTCCCAACCCAGAAGTAACTGGTGATGATGTCATTGCCAGCTGGTTGGCAACCTTCAGTCTCGAAAGACTATGGTATAAGCCTACAGCACCCAGTATTCCCAGGCGGTCTCCCATCCAAGTACCAACCAGGCCTGACCCTGCTTAGCTTCCAAGATCAGACGAGATCAGGCATGTGCAGGGTAACAGTTGCTGATAAAGACTATGGTCTAAGCCTACAGCACCCGGTATTCCCAGGTGGTCTCCCATCCAAGTATTAACCAGGCCTGACCCTGCTTAGCTTCCGAGACCAGACGAGATCAGGCATGTGCAGGGTAACAGTTGCTGATAAAGACTATGGTCTAAGCCTACAGCACCCGGTATTCCTAGGTGGTCTCCCATCCAAGTACTAACCAGGCCTGACCCTGCTTAGCTTCTGAGATCAGACAAGATCAGGCATGTGCAGGGTAACAGTTGCTGATAAAGACTATGGTCTAAGCCTACAGCACCCGGTATTCCCAGGTGGTCTCCCATCCAAGTATTAACCAGGCCTGACCCTGCTTAGCTTCCGAGATCAGACGAGATCAGGCATGTGCAGGGTAACAGTTGCTGATAAAGACTATGGTCTAAGCCTACAGCACCCGGTATTCCCAGGCGGTCTCCCATCCAAGTACTAACCAGGCATGACCCTGCTTAGCTTCCAAGATCAGACGAGATCAGGCATGTGCAGGGTAACAGTTGCATTGCCAGTTACTTCCAGTGGTACTTCAAATAGGTGGACCATGTAACGTAGCTCAGTGGAGGACAAACCTCGAGAAACACTGCTCTACCTACCGTTCTCTTCTCCTTCACACATCCTCTTGTGCTCCTTTCCGCTCTTCTTTCCGAGAAGCAGCAGGGACAGACAGACAGAGGTGGGAATCAAGTGCCCTATAACTGACATTTCAGGCAATCGCCTCCTGGATGGGACAGCCCTGAGTACTTTCTTGATATGTAGTTTTTCTTTTTTCTTTTTATGTAGCAATTTCACTCCGTTGCGATCACAGGTGATACTTTTAGGACACCGTCCAAAAGGATTTGTCCAATTCAGGACTCTTCTTGCAAAAGTCCAGCATTGGGGAGAATCATGCCAGCAAAGAGGTTTGCATGACACTTTGCTGCACAAGACGCAAACCATGGGTCATAACTGCACTCTGGACTTAGGCTGGTTTAGTGTTCCCTGGGAATTGTAGTCCTGTAATTCCCAGGATCCTTTGCAGGGGAAACTATTATAAGTGGTATGAAACCAATACAGGTTTGTAGTGTTGATATGTCCCATGAGATTGCCTATCTGGTGGGAGTGATTCTGGTATTCTTTCTTTCTTTCTTTCTTTCTTTCTTTCTTTCTTTCTTTCTTTCTTTCTTTCTTTCTTTCTTTCTTTCTTTCTTTCTTTCTTTCTTTCTAAGATCAAGACCGTGGAAAGGTCTTTAACCCTAATGGCCTTGCATGGTCCCAGTCTAGACCAGCCTTGGGTGAGGCAGTCAGTCAGGTGATGCAGCATGCCAGGTGATGTAACATCTACCACTGCTCCTTGTTCCAGATTTAACAATGAGAAGGGGAATAGAACGTGAGGGGAGTTTGGTGAGCTAGAGCACGCTTTCCCTTCCACTCTGTTCCCTTCTTTCCAGAAGGACAATGAAAGAGAGTAGCAGCCCTCCAATTTGTTACCTGAGGCAGCTGCCTCAGTTTGCTTCATGGATGAGCCAGCCTTGGATAGATGCTCCACTGAACTTGCTCTTTAACCTGGAGGGGAAAAAAGTGTTCCCTTTGAAGCCAGTGGAAGCAAGAACATCAGGCAAGATGCTCAGCATCATCAGCAAGAACATCAGATGATTCAAGTCACCTCTGCCTTGGCCCTCAGTTGAGCTGGTGTTTTGACTAGAGAAAAACAGGTCCTACAGCTCCTTGCTTGTCCTAACCTCCCTCTGCCTCCTTTCCTGCTTGTAGGCCTCCTCCAATCGGAAGCGGGTGGAGAACATTGCCAAGAAGAAACTGGATTCCCTGATCAAAGAATCCAAAATCCGTGACTGTGAAGACCCAAATAATTTTACAGTGACCACCCTGTCGCCCTCTGGGAAGCTGAGCCACAAGCAAGATCAGAAGAAGGTGAGACATTACTGCTGTTTTGATTCATCTATTTGCCTTAAAAGGCAGCAAAGCAACATGGGTAGTTAAGTTCTAGTTCTCGCCGAGATGATCAACTCTTTCCATGCTGTGCCACTTTGAACTGCAAGAGGAGTTTCACTGAATTCCCTACCATACACAGCATATTTCCCCAAACATGGAAAACTAACATGTCAAGGGAGAAGATGAAGATCGAACCGGTCTTCCTGAGATGCTAGTTTTCTGTGTGAAGGGAATATTTTGTGCAAAGGAACTTTCCATTGTGCAGCTCAGACTACTATACTATACACACTTACCTGAGAGTAAGCCTCCTTAAATACAGTGAGCCTTACTTCTGCAAATCAGTACTTCCTGAAATAAAAACTCCGCTCTTCCATTAACTCAACAGGAGACCTTAGGAAGCCACTTCCTCTCAGCCTCAGTCTTCCCCAGCTGCAATTTGGAGATAATCACACTCTCACCTTACAGGTTATTGTAATGACAACATCAGTACTTATGAAGTACACTACACACATCCCAAAAAGCAGTGTACCAATGCTACTAATTATTATGGTAGTTATTGTTGTTTCATGGTACAACCCAGACACAAGGTTACTTACCTCAGTGAGGACTGGAGCCTTGATTTCAATTACCATGCCTCCCTTCTTCCCATTAGAGCTCACACCATCTCATCACCTCCTACTTTCCTCCCTCATCATATAATCTAAAACCTTTTGGTGTCAGGGATCATTTTGATATATAATTGAGCCTGCAGTCTGATGTCGTGGTGTGCTCCTGAGAAGACCGTACCATGTTCTTTTCTTGAACTTGGCTCTAAATTGGCAAGGGAGAAGTAAAGGATATCCTTATTCTTCATATACGAGGCCTATGTTGTCTCACAGATAGGGAACTAGTTTATACAGTGCGCCCCCACTAGTCTCCATTGCTGTGGCAAGCCTGACTGTGTTGCCATGTGCCGGCTGAAGCAGAGGCTTGCCTTCCCATGAGCATGAGTGACTGAGCGGGGCTTGGATAAATCCGGCTATATTTTTAGAGCAACAGCATGCTTTTGTTTGTCAACACAAACACCCACGCAATTCCCCCACTGCCTTGGAGAGCAGCTGAGGTCTGGAAATCCTTCTATTTTGGGGTAGATCTTTTGTACATCATGTGCTGACATATCTACCTCCGAATTTAGCTTATATTAAATCTACGGATATCTAATTGCTTAAATGCTGCTTTTGCTGTTGACGTTTGCAGCTAATTTCTAAAACTTTATTCACAGTAAGGCCAAACCAGACTCATATACATATGTATTTGTATCACTGTATTATGTATTACTTTGGGGCATTTGTATCCTGCCCTCATGTCAACTAGCTCTGAGCAATCTTTTTTCTCATTTATATCCTTGCAAACAACCCTCTGAGGTAGACTTAGATTAAGGGTGGGTCTGTGGGTGGGGAAGGGAGGGACAGGCTCAAGCTCCTTATTATTTTGTATAGCACCATCAATGTCGATTGCCTTTTAATAGAAAAGAGGACAGGGTCCCTGCCCTGAGCAGCTTGCAGTCTATTTCTAATGCAGAGATGACAGAGGAAGAGGAGGCCGTCAGTGGCAAGGCAAATGGGAAAATACGTAATTATTTCAGATATGGCATCCTTAGGCTTAGTTTCAGTGAGTTAAGGGGAACAGTGAGCTGTAGCAGATGCTGCAGTGAAAACAGGGATATTGCCATCATGGCAATCAATAGATTTTTCTTCCAAATCCTCAGGCCATCTTGTGGCAGGGAGTTCCCCAGATTGATTGTACACTGTGTGAAGCACTTCTCCCTTTGCCTTCATTTAAGTTCCTGCCAGTCAGTTTCATTGGTTCAGGTCTAGTCTGGCGAGTGAGTGAGAGAGAAAACTTCTCTCTCCCCACTTCCTCATAATTTTATGCATAATTTTAATATGCAGTATTGTGCAAACTGATGATGATAATTTCTGCATGATTTTACAAGCCTCAGTCGTGCCCCTTGCCTTAGGTGCCTTAGGGCGTAATCCTATCTTGCCCTGGAACAGGCAAGCTAAGATGCTTGTGCTGTCTCCGGTGCGGGATCGATGCCCAAAGTGACCCAGCCAGAGCTAAGGGGAAACTCTTGCCCTTTCCTCCAGGTAAGCCCTGCAACCCCTATGGTCCTCTTCGGATTTGCACCACTTTCTGAGATGGCACAAGTCCAAGACGAAGTCGCTCTGCGCTGCTCGGGGAACAAGGTTGGGATCCGGCATAACAGCTGGATCCTAGCCCTACCTCCCACTCCCCCCCCACCTACCCCTGGACCACCCTCCCCCCACCCTGGAACACCTCCCTTCCACCTCCTCCCCACCTCTCCGGGCCCCTGCATCAGCCGAGCTAGGTCAATGCAAATTTATATATAACCAGACTGTGACTGGATAACTGCAGTGAGGCATGGTTAGAGTGTAACCTGCCATCCTCTGAAGATGGGGTGGGGGGGCTCTGCCATCCTCTGAAGATGGTGGTTTGCATGGTTCCAAATCCAATCTTTGGCATCTTCAGATTGTGGTGAGAAGGACCCTTGTTTGCAGCCGTTGAGTTCCCCACCAGTCAGTACTGACAGCCCTGAGCTACATGCAACAAGGGTCAGACTTAGCAGAAGGCAGTTGTTACCCATCAGTGCTGACAATACTGAGTTAGATGGGCCAAGGATCAGACTCTGTCCAAACCGCTTCCTATGAACTGCCCACTTCCGCTGTTCTTTGCAGTGTGAGAAACCCATTGCAGGATATTTGGCATCGCTCCAGCAGTGGCCCTTTCTCCAAATCCGTCCTGGGGGACTGCCAGTGTTTGGAGCTCCTGTCTTCTGTGACTGTTTAGAAGACCCATTGCAGCAGTGAAGCTGGGTGTGTAATCACAGTTAATCCTGACTGATCACCTCCCTGGCTTTTTGCTCTTCGAGGACAATTGCGCTCAGAGCACTAATGGGGTTTGTTGGCTTCTCCCTTAATCATGATAAATATTTATCGTCCGCCCAGATTTGGCTGTTGTTTTTCAGCCGCATACCTTGGGAGGTGCAGGGGGGCAGTGATGCAAGGAGAATGGCTTTTATTTCCCCAGTGTGAGGCCATTAGTATCGCTTTTCCAGAGGCCGTCCTGGAGAGATAGCAGAGCCACTTCCAGCTTGGTAAGGCGTTTGTTTGCCTGGGGTCAGGCGAAGGGAATGAGGAGAGATCGGCAAAGCGAATTTTGTTTGGGGGCCCCCCCCCCACTAAATTACCGTGAATTTATGGTCAGCATCATCAGTGGACTGAAAAGCGCTCAGAATAATAGGCTGCGAAAGGATTGAGGGATTGCCTGTTGCTAGAAAAGGGACTTCGGATATAAAAAGGCTGTGATTAATCGTGAACAGGGCCAACCTATTCACGAGGACAACAGAGGTCTCTCCCTATTCTTCTTCTCTCTGCCCCACTTCCTGGATTTGAAAAGGTTGTGGAGAATGGAGCAGAAGAGGAAAAGCATAGAGCGGAAAAGGAAATGTCACAGAGAGGAGAGTGGAGGCCTAGACTGTCTCTATCTCCTCCTCCACTTGTCCTGGATTCCTGAATGTGAAAAGGAGTGGAGCAGAAGAGGAAGTGTAGGGGAGTGGAAGAGGTGGAGAGGAGACCGGAAACCTAAAGAGCAGAAGCCTCTCCAAATGTGGTGGAGAGGAGAGCGGAAGCCTAGAGCGTCTCCATCTCTTGTCCTCCACGTGTCGCTTTTTGCTCCGCTCCTCTCCTTCTTTTTGAATCCAGGAAGCAGGAGAAGCACCCTGGGTAAGGTGAGGGTGGCATCTGGTGCCCCAGTGCTGCCTCAGGCACTGGTTAGGCTGCCTCTGGGCTGAGCATCCTTTGGGATCCATCCAGAGAGAACAGACGGCAGGGCCAGGTGGGATCACGCAGCAGGAGGACTGTGGAAGCAGCTGCTCCAGCTAATTGGTCTGAAGTTCTCCTCCAATCCCCTCTGCTTTGAATGTCGCTCGCTGGCCTGCCTGTGCCTCGCCGCTCTCCGATTGATACGGAGCCATTTCTGGCCCACGTTCATGAATGAAAAGGGGAAGGGGATGAATTGCTGCCTCCCACATCTCCATCAGGGCTCTGCCTGTGAAAACACAGTTAATCTGATCTTGGATGACGCCCCTGACTTGTTCTGTGGCTCCTGGAGGGGAAATGAAAAGCCGTTTTTCACATGCTCCGCTGTTCTTTTGCTTGCTGTGCTCCGTGGCGTTCTGACAATCTGCCCTTTAATTGTCACAAAGAGGTATTTCTTACAATGGAATCAGCACCGACCAAGCTGTGGAGTTTGTAAGACTGCAGATGTATTGCTGTGATGATAACTGCTGTGTATGCATGTGCATGTAGCCAAAAGCCTGCCTTCTCCAGAATAAGCCAGCCTATGCCTTCTGCTTCCCTATGGAAGCACCCCCTTCATGCTCCCCCATGCAGCAGGTGTCCATAAGGACAGAACCTCCTCCGTTGTGGCACTGAAACTACGAAATGGTCCCCATGTAGAGTTGCCTGACCCCCTCACTCAGGGCTGGTGTTTGAGATGCTGCCGCAAATAACATCCATTACGGGGTACAAGCCACGATGTGTATGCACAACCTCCTGATTTTAGAAATGGGCTATGTCAGAATGCCAGATGCAAGGGAGGGCACCAGGATGAGGTCTCTTGTTATCTGGTGTGCTCCCTGGGGCATTTGGTGGGCCGCTGTGAGATACAGGAAGCTGGACTAGATGGGCCTCTGGCCTGATCCAGTGGGGCTGTTCTTATGTTCTTAACTACAATTCCCAGGAAGCCTTGCAGGTCTCTTGTTACCTGGTGTGCTCCCTGGGGCATTTGGTGGGCCGCTGTGAGATACAGGAAGCTGGACTAGGTGGGCCTCTGGCCTGATCCAGTGGGGCTGTTCTTATGTTCTTAACTACAATTCCCAGGAGGCCTTGCAGGTCTCTTGTTATCTGGTGTGCTCCCTGGGGCATTTGGTGGGCCGCTGTGAGATACAGGAAGCTGGACTAGATGGGCCTATGGCCTGATCCAGCAGGGCTGTTCTTATGTTCTTATGTTCTAACATCCCACTTACTGTTACCCTGCACATGCCCAATCTTGTCTGATCTCGGAAGCTAAGCAGGGTCAGGCCTGGTTAGTAACTTGGATGGGAGACCGCCTGGGAATACCGGGTGCTGTAGGCTTATACCATAGTCTTTCGAGACTGAAGGTTGCCAACCGCCCACGGCACACCAGAAGCTGCCTCCACCACTCCTCCTTCCGTCCCCTGGATTTGAAAAGGGAGAGGAGAGAGGAGTGGAAAAGCAAGTGTAGGGTGACACTCTAGCCCACCATTCTCCTCTCCTCCACACTTCCTTTTCTGCTCTTTTCTCTACTTCCTTGACTAATCCTGCTGCACTGAAAATGCAGCTATGCTCCTGGGTTATTATGTGCAAGAGGTTGGGAAGTCAGGAAGGAACAACCAAGGAGGTGACAGCTCCAATTCTCCTCCTGCCTTGTGAGAACTCTCAAGGGAGTGCAAGGAGGAGGACTTGGGTGCATTCAACCTCCTTCCCACCCAGACTGAGACAGGGGGAGCAGAAAACCTCCTAGGGAGGCACTGGCTGTTGTCAACGGTGTTGAAAGGGGAGGTAGAGAGGCTGGCATCGTCCTCTGACATCTGCTTAAATAAGAGACTACAGTGCATCTGATGAAGTTGGCTGTAGTCCGCAAAAATTTAGGGAGCTTTTAGCTTCCCTAATAAGATACATGGGTGAGTCTTGAGGTGCTACAGGGCTATTTGCTGGTTTTGGAATGTTCCTGTAAGCTTCCAGTCCTCAAACTGGCTTGGAAAGACGGTCCTGAACTTCCCAAGATTTGAAAGAAGGAAAGTAGACCGTAATGAATGACTTCCATAAGAAACAGAGTCAGACCATTTGGCCATCAAATCCAGTACTGTCCACATTTCTCCAGCATCACTGCAGTCCAGAGTGTTCCAGCAGTGGTCTCTCCCAGCCCTACCTGGAGATGGCTGCCAGGGAGTCAAGGACCTGAGACCTTCTACATGCAGAGCAGTTATTCCATCACTGAGCCATGGCTGCTCCTGATGAATGCAGCGACAGCTTCCTGTTGAGTCAGGCCATTAGTTCATCCAACTCAGTAGTGTAAACAGTGGCTGGCAGCAGCTCAGGCAGGCTCCACCCAGGCACAGGTTTCTCTCCCTGTCCTACCTGGAGATATCAGGTAGTTGCCTTGCACTGGCAAAAGTGTGTAAACTCTGCTGCAGCCTGCTTTGCTGGCAGACTCCTTGGGCCTGCACTCTCTGCTGGGTGCAGCTCTGTCAGCGGCGATGCTCTGTTTGCACAAGGGCCCTTGTTTTTCCCTCCTGGTCACCTCTTGTTCATGTCTTTCTGGCCTCTTTCACTTAACCAAAAAGGGGCGCATGATCAGGTTGTTGGCATCCTTCAGTCTCGGAAGACTGGTGTCACGCTCTGAATGGTGGTTCTGGAACACAGTGTCCTCTCCAGTGCGCGAAGCCTGGGTAAAGTAGGTATGGAGGATAGGCTGTTACCCATGCAGCAAATCCCCCCTCTCCACGTCACTGAAATGGTCCAATGGAAAGGCAGAGGCCAATACGGTTGGTTCCAGCGGCGTCGCAGGAGTTGCCAGAACGTGACTGTGTTCAGCCATGAACTGCCTCAGGGACTCCGGCTCCGGATTTTGCCTCGAGGTTGACTCCTGAAGCCTTTTCCTTAACTGGATGTAGCCACAAGGCAGTGGAGGTTTGGGATCAGAGTTTTCCTTCTCTGAGATGAGCTGCCTTCCCAGGCTGACGAGTCCCATCTACCCGGTGGCTGTTCAATCGCCTCTTACGACAAGTACAGCCAAACTGAGGGCCTATTCTTATCCCCAGCCCCCAGGGGTATGATAAGGCTTGTGCATTCATGCTTTGCTTCTGTGCTTAAATAGGAGCCCAAGAAAATCACAGTGGATCACAGGTTCTGAACGCTCTCTGCGTTGTTCCCTTGATGGCCAACCTACATTTTAGGCACCTCCCGCCGGTTTGTGTAACTTCCAACGTCTTGGAGGCTCAGGGAGTCAAGAGAGACCCCCAGGCATCCGAGCTCTTGTTTATAACCGCCGCACCTGAGTTGAGATGCTGAAGAGCACTTACCGTTAGCGGGGTGCTGGCTCATAAGCTGTTCTGATGGGCCTCGGAAACCTCCTGGGCTCGCAAAGCAGCTCAACCTGCAGGAGAGTTTTTGTCTCGTTCCTAATCCTACAGCCAAAACCCTTTCCTGGCTTATTAAGATAGGAGTTCCCAGCCGAATCCCAATGTAAGATCTGGGTTCTGAAAGCCTTGTTGTGATCTTTTTGAACAGACGAACAAAGCCGCTTTCTGCTCAGGGGGCGACAGAATTCAGCCAGGCAGGGCTCTGGTCAAGCTGCAGCCGCTCTCCCCTGAGTCAGGTTCTCAGAGAGGAGGGCAGTCCGTGCCTGGGCTGTAGAACCAAAATGTTCCTTGCAGATGGCGAAACTGGCACATCAGAACAGAGAGGCTGAGACCCTTCTCTCCGGCATCCAAGTCTTCTTACGCACAGGGGATTTTACAAGGTTTAGATAAGGGGTGTCCAAAGTTTATGGCAGGAGGGCCACATCGTCTCTCTGATACTGTATCGGGGGCCGGGGGGTAAAAAGAATTAATTTACATTTAAAGTTTGAATACATTTACATAGGTTTGCATAAATGAATATATTAAAGATGAACTTATATGAATGAATGAAGGTCTTGCAATAGCTCAAGGCCTATAAAAGGCCTTGCACAAAGCAAGGCTGGCCTTTCCTTTGCTGCTGCTACTGCATCACAGACGTGAAACAACAAGCAGGGGAGGGAGCTCTCATCCCACAGCTCACACGAGAGGTCAAACAGTTGCCCTCAAGCTGAGAGCAGTTGCGTTGGGCCAGTGTGGGCTCCAACAAATCTCCACAGGGCCAGAAGCTCATTGGAGCCTGGGGGCTCCCTGAGGGCCGCATTGAGAGGCCTCAAGGGCCGCAAGTGGCCCCAGGGCCGGGGTTTAGGCACCCCTGGTTTAGATAGAGGAGCATCCCATCATGCTGACCCTCTCCTTCCCCTCCCACTGTCTGCAGTGCTGCTGTGCTACCTCTGTGGGAATTAGGCCTGTGTCCTCCTCCCCCCCCCCAGCTTGCGCTGCTGGCTTTGGCAGGTGAGGTTGTGTACATTCTAATGCTTCTTGACTGAACTGCAGGCTCAAGTGGTCTGCAGGGAGCACTTCTCGAATGTCATCAGGGAGAGGAAGTACAGATGCCCTTGGGGGGGACGTTCTTGGAATATTTAGCTAGCTTTCAAAGCTGCAGACAATATCCTTAAGGAGACTGATTGCAAACTCTTTGTCACCTCCCCCCTCCAAAGGGGGGAGCAGAGACATGCTAACCATTTATGTGTCTTTTTCTTTTTTGGTGTCTTGAGTGCTGGCCAGGCAGTACGAGGACAGATTGGGGAATTATGCTTCCTGAGCCCATCCGTAGGGGAGGGGAGCTGTGTCTCGGAGGCAGGGTCTACATCTTGCATGCAACAGGTTCTAGGCTCAATCCCCATGTGGGGCAGGGAATGACCCCCCAGGCCCACAATCCCAGAGAGCCACAGCCAATCTGCACAGACTGGGGGCTGGCCCCTCACCACTGTATCGGAGGACACAGTCTTCACAGAGGGCCATAATGCACACCTCCCATTAGAATTATCCCGTCATAATTAAGATTCCAGCGCTGTTAAAAAAATTAAGTGTGTGTGTGTTGCATTCTGTTCTTTTTTTTAAACACACAGCGCTGTCCACTTGTCTCTTTTTTTGCAATCCTCATTTTGGAACTGGAGAGGTCTTGGGGAGGAAAAGAACACACTTCCCTTTCTTGCTTTCTTCCTCTTATTTAAGGGCACTTCTTTTAGACCTGTGTGGCTCCCAAGCAGAATGCATGCTTGCTCGTGCTCACTGATAAGGTGCTTCCTAGTCCCAATAGGTACTGTTATTGATTCTCTGACAGTGGCAGGAAGGAACCAATCCATGCTGGCCAGGTAACATCATAAAATTTGGGGGGTGGGGGGCTCTTGCTCAGAGAGCAACATGCTTTGCAGAAGATCACCGGTTCAATCCCTGGCAGGATCTCCACACAGGGCAGACACGGGACTGTCTGAAACATTGATGTGTAGCTGCTAGTCAGTGCTGAGCTAGATGGACCAAAGGCCTGGCTTGGTATGAAGCGGCTTCTTATGTCCGTATCCAAGGTCTGAAGTCTTGGTGATGGCTTGGATCTTTTCCAAGCCAGATGCCCAGTCATTCCAGCCAGACCTCTGGGAAGGGTCCAGAAATCCCGAGTCCAGCAAAGTAGGCATTCTCTGTTTCTGCCCCGAATGTGCATGTATCAGTGCCCCACCGCAAATCAAGCCCTGTCGATAAAGACGTTGCTTTCCAATCGTCCCACTTCACGCCGTTTACCTGCAAGGCATCAAGTCATCGGTAAATCAAGGGACAGCAAATTGGCTGCGGGACTGTACATGTCGGAAGGAGCAACCCTGGTGAAGCCAGCAGTCTCGCTCTTGTCCCTCTGTAATTTATTTTCAAGAAATCTGATCTCTTACCTTTGTCAGCTGTCTTTCTGTGTGAATGAATGCTGCCCTCTAGAGGTGCCATGATTTCATGACCAGGGAGAGTCATTCATCTTGCCCTGTTCTTTGTACTGATAGAGCCAGTTCGCGCTGAACATCAGACGCAGCGAGACTGGCTTCTGGGTAAACATGCCTAGGATTGCACTGACCGTAAATGTTCCATTAGCCTTGTGTCCTGTTCAGATTATCTGTTGATATTCCTGTTGTATTTCCTGGTACCTTTCAATCCTCCTTTCTTCCAAGGAGCTCATGGCAATGTGCTTTCCCCTCGGAACCACTCTGGTTAGGGTTAAGTCTTTGGGGATGAACTAGGATCGGGTTGGAATCCTGTGATTGAAACTCTCTGTGCTTTTTCTTTTACAACAGCTGGTGGGTCCCCTGTGCGGTAACTAGGGGGTTAATTCTTTTCCCATCCAAAATAGCCAATGCAATTGCTGTTTGATTGGCAAGACTTGCACAAGAGAGGGCATCAGAATGCAGGTCTCTTGCTGTCTTGTGTGCTCCTTGGGGCATTTGGTGGGCCGCTGTGAGATACAGGAAGCTGGACTAGATGGGCCTTTGGCCTGATCCAGTGGGGCTGTCCTTATGTTCTTAACTACAATTCCCAGGAGGCCTTGCAGGTCTCTTGTTATCTGGTGTGCTCCCTGGGGCATTTGGTGGGCCACTGTGAGATACAGGAAGCTGGTCTAGATGGGCCTATTGCCCGATCCAGTGGGGCTCTTCTTATGTTCTTAAACTGAGAATCAGATCTTCGGTTCAAATCTCACTTGTCGTGAACACTCCCCAGGTGGCTTCAGGCTAGATTTGCCTAAGGATTACCTAGAGTGCCAGATCTCAGGGTATCAGACCTCTTTCTATGGATTTTGGGGGAGCACATCAAGCAGGGAATCAAGGAAGAATCAATAGCCTGTGAACCAGGCTATTTTTCATTTACCCCAATGAAAGCTTTGGCAATTAGCTTTATCCAAAATGTGAGCCGTTGCTCCCCAGGGAGTCATAGAAACCAGCCAGGAGAGCAGTGGAATCCTCATGAAAAACCTACTGCGCTATACAATGTATAGAACTGTAGCCCTAATGGGGAGCCATGGCCAATGGCCCAGTAGGTCAAGGGAGCTGCCTGTCAAAGAAGTTTGGGAACCACTGTCCTAATTACATCAAACTCCCCCCGAGCCACCAGGCAAAGCCCAACTCTGCCTCTTGCCTCCACTGTGCTCCTCCTGCCATGTGCTAGACTCCACTCCTTAGGCCCCAAATGCCTCCCCTCTCCTCTCAGATTGTAAGACTGGAGACCAGGCACCCATAAGAGTAGATTGAAACAGAACTGGGAAATTTGAGGGTAAATGATTGTGGTTCGTGAGCACCAGGAGACTCTGGACAGAGCAAGACAACGGGCCCGGCAGAAGTGCCCAAGCTAGTTGAAAGAGTTTTAACTGGAGCTGTGGACTAGCGGCCTCTTCCTGCTTTTTTTAACAGATGTTCTGGAAGGCTAGACCTGAAGCATGCGCCAGATGCCTTTCTCTTCACTCCAACCCCTGCCCCTCCCATTCCTTGGATTTGAAAAGACAGAGGGGAACGGAGGAGAGGGCTAGAGTATTCCCCTAGCCCTCCACCCCTCCTCTTGTCCTTCATCCGTGCTTCCTCCTCTGTTCCCCTCTTCCTTTTGAATCCAAGAGAAGTCACAGTGCGGGTGGATGGACAGAAGTGGGTGTCACCTGAGGCGAGTAACTCAGCTGGCCTCATGGATGGGCCGGCCCTGAAAACCAGCGAAGCTGAAGTGGCTTCTGATGAGCTTGCACTTCAAGGAGATGGGGAACTAGGGGCTAATTCTGGCATTCTGAGTACCCTGGGCTTAGAAATCTGGCCATCTTTATAGACCCTGCTTTATAGACCCCAGTTCAGTGCTCTCAAGTTCAGTTGCTTTTGCTGTTTAGCTTCCTGCCTACTTGTTTCCTTCAGTCAGGGACAGATTCTGAGCCCTGGGTGAACCCAAAACAGGCCTGCTTGGCTGCATAATCTCTCCTGAAGTTTAATTCCAGGTGACAATAGCTAACAAGACCACAGCTGAGTAAGATTTTGTCTTGTTTTGATTCTCTTAGATTTTGTGTGTGTGTGTGTGTGTGTGTGTGTGTCTCCGCAATGCAGGAACCCGTCTTTCCTCCCACCATGGATGTACATTTGGAGGTCTCTCCCTGCCTTTTCCCGGTCATAATATCTTGATTAGCACACAAGCCTTTCTTTTTTTGTAAATGATGCTTATTTGATACAGCAGATAATCTGTCCCATAAATGAATAATGCAAGATGGCAAGCTTTGGAAATGCACATGGGGAGGGGATGGAGAGAGCTGTCTTTAGCGGCCAGCTTGGTTGGATTTTTATTAGCTTTCTTCCTAAATTGTTTATTAACGACTCCGGCTTCCATAGCTGAGTGCGCACAGTTAATGAGGAAACCAGGTGAGCGGGATTTTTTCAAGCCAGGATGGGCGTCCATCAGTGGCTGGCACAAGGCAACTGAAGCGTGACATGTACACAGCTGATCTTTGCCTCTCTCTCTCTCTCTCTCTCTCTCTCTCTCTCTCTCCCTGAGCACCGAGGACTTTATTTCCCATCATAAAATGCTGTGCATTTTAATAATAATTGGCAATTTCATAGCAAAATGTCTCTTTCCCCACCACCTGTGCCTTGCGCCACCTTTCAATGTATGTTAATTTCATAATAGACATGTTTGGTAAGAACATGCTTGGCCGGTCAGAGTCGAGGGTCTGAATCCGCTTTCCTTGGGAGGCTGTGGAAAGCTTTTAGGAGAAGCTGTTGGGATCACCAAAATTCACCACGGTGGCCTCGCCGACACCCGCGTTAAGTTGCGGAGAGCAGTGAAAGTGCAAACGAGTGCGGAGATTATCGTTTTTGAGAGAGTAGAAGGTGCTACAATAGGGCCATCTTGTTGCCTGTTATGTATGCACATGTTTCTGTTGTCTTGCTGTTCTCT
Source organism: Tiliqua scincoides (assembly GCF_035046505.1). NCBI lineage: Eukaryota > Metazoa > Chordata > Lepidosauria > Squamata > Scincidae > Tiliqua > Tiliqua scincoides. Next base: position 7,826,476 of record NC_089829.1, read on the forward strand.
CTTGTGCTCTCTTGTGCAACCCACTGAACCCTCTTCCTGGGGGAGGAAGACCAGATTGGCCCAAAACCTTACAGTGTCAGAGGAGGTATAGTAAATGCCCTCAGCAGCATACAAGCTACTGTTCCTCTTCCCTTTATTTGAAAAGCAAAAAAAAAAAAGGGGGGGGGGAGAATGGAGAAGATGATGAAGACTGGAGGAAAGGAGTGGTGGGCTAGAGCGTCCCCTGTCATCCACACTTCCTCTTCTGCTCCGTTCCCCCTTTTTCAAATTGCAGGTTGAGTCTCATTATTCATGAGGGTTCTGTTCCTGGAACTCATGCGGATGGCAAAAAATCTCATTTAAGCAAATCCATTGAAAAACAATGTCCCTTTGCTAGGCAATTTAAAACAGCCTTGCTGACCTTTGTGATGTAAGACAGAGTCATTAGGCAGATAATCCATCAATCATTCTCTCTCCAAGCGCACAGAAAGGCTTCACTCTGAGCCAGCGACTCCTCCTTTCACCCAGATCGCAATGCTGGGAGAGACTGCAAAGTGATTATCTTTCTTTCACATGCTCAGGGGAAGGGAGGGGTCGCTTGCCTCGGAGTGAAGCTGTTCTAAGTGCCTGGAGAGAGAATGATTGATGGATTGTCAGCCGGCTGCCCTTTCTCACATTGAGGTTATTAAATGACTTTTTTCCTTTAATTTAAAGAACACTTCTCATAGGGTTGAGATGAAACAGCGGGTGAAAAATCCGTGGATAATTAGGTTATTCCTGTAAGGGAGCAGGAGGACTGAAACCCAGGGAGTCAACCACCCAACGGTTGTTGTGAGATCCCCAAAACAGTATATCGAAGCTGCCCTGAGTTCCTTGGATACAAATACAACTGCTCAGAGAAAAGGTTGAGAGAGGCTTAAATGTGCGTAAGGTTGTGGTGTCATAATTGTGGTGTATACTCATGTGGTGTTGTACAGAGTCCACGTTCATCTCCCTGGCGGCCCCTCTTGTTTGTCTTGTCCGTCTTCAACCACTGATAGTTTTTTGTGTGTTGTCGTTCTCTGTTTGCTGTAGAAAAAACACGAGGACGATGCGGAATCTGGGGAAGACTCGGTCGCCAACAAACGGCACAACCGCTCGCTGATGGGCAGCTTTTCCAAGCGCAAGGTTACTTGTTTATTCATAGACTTTTCCTTTTTGCTCCCCTCCTGGTGGATTTCAAGAGCTCGAGCATTCGAGCCGTGAGAAGTTAGGGCAGGAGAAGGTGACCAACTTAGTGTGTAGTTGCTACTGACAACCTCCTATGCAAGGACTCAAGGTCTTTTTTCTTCTTCTTTCGAATGGGCTGCATTTCTGCCTGCAAGGTGGCATGCAGAAGCCAAATGCCCATCCCCATTTCACCACCCTGCTTGCAGGCTAGAGGGGTGAGGAATCCATGACAGCAGGGGGTGAACGTAACTTCCAACACCATAGCGATCTGCCCAGCAGGTCCCCTCGCCATGAATGCCCCTCTGGATGGCAGAGATCCATTTCAGATGGGCATTCGGTTGGGGGGGGCAGGGGAGAGAATGGTCACTGCTGCTTAGCAGCTGGTGTCATTGCTGTGAACCAGGAGGCATGAAAGGCAAAGAGGCAGCAAGCAAGTAGGCTGATATAACACCCAGACCACCCTGCTTTGCACCCTGGATCTCAGGGTACTTGCTTTGTACCCTGAAAAGCCTCCGTTCGTTCCCTGGCATCTTCAAGCAGGGCTGGGCATGAAAGATACCCCTTTGAAACCTCGGGGCGTTGCTGCCAGGCTGCATAGGCAACGCTGTGCTCGACGGACTTAAGGTCTGGCTCTTTCTGTGGCAACTTCCGAAGTAGCCCCTAAAGCCATAAATTCCAGCTTCTGTCTCTGCAGAGAAGCAGACCGCAGAGCTACTTCTTGCAGCGGCGTCACCACTGTCAGGCTAATCCGTTTTGAAAGCCTTTTCTGCGCTAAGCAATATCTACCACCACACTGATGGCCCTCCAAGGCTTTTCATTGAAGGGCCTTTAATGCTTGTTAGGCAACCGGTGTTTGTCAAAGTCTGGAGCCTTCCTGGAGAGAACCCAGCTGCCTCTGTAGCTTTTGCTGTGGCCAAGGAGCTGTAGCTCAATGGCAGAGGCCATGCTTTGAATACTGGAGGGGTCCCTATTCGATTCTGGGCCTCTCTGGCCAGTTTGAGAATTGATCTGTGCCTGAGATTCCAGAGACCCATTGTCACCCGGAGTCGACTAGATCAGTCTAGGATTGTAGTGCAGTGATCTGACCTAATAAGCAAGTCTGATAAGCAGGGCCGGCCCATCCATGTGACCAACTGAGTTGGTTGCATCAGGTAGCAGACTGATAGGACAGCACTCACTTCTATCTGCCCAGTCACCCCCACCTCCTCCCATGCCCTGAATTAGAAAAGGAAGGTGAAGTGTGGAGGAGAGGAGAATGCTGGGCTAGAGTGTCTCCACTGTTCAAATCCACCACTGTCTTCTCCTCCACACTTCCTGTTCTGCTCCATCCCCCTTTTCCAATCTAGGGAGTGAGAGAAACAGAGACTGGCACTTCAAGAGGTAAGAGAAGGGCAGTACCCACCCCGGGTGCTAGAAGGTGTTGGGTCCGTCCTGGATGTAAGGCAGCTTCATATGTTTTGTGTGCTCTTTGTTTTTGCCCAGTTTCAAAGTAAATTTCAGGATTCCTCCCAAAGGGAAAGAGTGAGATTGTTTGGATGAATCAAACTTCTTGAAGAGGTTCTGCTCATCCACAATGTCTGCACTGAAATTTGAAAAGCAAAAGAGGAAAATAAACATGAATTTATTTTTTAAGTTTGTATATTATCTTTCTTCAAAGGAGCTCAGGCAATGTGCATAAATTCTCCCCTTCTCTCTCTCTCTCTCCCCTTAGAAAAATCTTGTGAGTTGTTTAGGCTGAGATATGGTGAGTGACCCAAGATCACCCAGGGAGCTTTCTAGCTGAGCACAGATTTAAACCCAGATCTTGGTCCAAGCCTTGGGGATTCTGTACATCTGTCTTTTGAATGGTGACTTAATTCCTGTTTGGTACATGTCTGGTTCATTAGCGTTCCACGCTGTAGTTCTGGTGATATCAGCACACATGCTGCTTTTCCCCTGAGGATCATACTAGTAAAAAATGGATCCTTGCCTCCAGGAGCTTACTATCTAAATTGAGCAGGGGATTGAGGGAGGTGTGGACCCCAGAATGATGGTACAGAATGTTGGCGCATCATTCAAAGGAAGATTCAGGGGGTGGGAGCGGGGAACCGAAACAACCAACTAAGGCCATGAAAAGGAGCTTTGTTGCTGTTGTCATCTCCCACCCTCAGGAGTTGGCCAAGTCAGGCACCAACTGAGGGTCTGTACCCCTCAGAGGGCTCACAAGACAGGCCTGATTCCCTGAGCCCCCCCCCCCCCAACTCTGGTGAGCTGCAGATTCCCCATCCCACTCCATTCACAGATATGGAGGGTAGGAGCAGAATTTACTTGTTGTCCACTGCTTGTAAGCTTTGGGGGGGTCCAGTGCAGAACTTTGTCCCAGAGTCTCCAGGAACTGGGCTTCGCAACTGGGGAAGGGGTGAAATTTCAACTTGGCCTGATCTGGAAAGAAACTCCAGGCTTAGCAAGGGTATGAGAGAATAGGCAGAATTATTTGAGAACAAGAAAGAGCAGTAAAATGTTTAGGTGCCTAACCCCAAGTCACAAGTCAAGTTCTTGTGCAAATTCTTGAGTCCAAGACTCTACAGCAGGGGTGGCCAGCCTTTCAGCTTTTGGGCTCCTGGACTTTTAACAATTGTGTAGAAAAGGGAATTTCATCAGGTGCAGCTTTTTGTCTGTGAGGTAAGCTGCACCTACTAGAATTCCTTCCTTTACACAATTGCTAAAGGTCCAGGAGCCCAAACATTGAAAGGTTGGCCACCCCAGCTCTAGACTCTCAAGTCTCTGACTCAAATTCTTTGATAGCCATGGATCAGCTGGGCTGTGGGAGAAGGCATTTCTGGGTGCCTTCTCCTCATCGCCCAGCTGATTGATGGTAGTTAAAAAAAAAAAAAAAGTAAGCAAGAACACGCACATGCACACACACTATACAAACTGGAACTCAGAGGCGAAAATGACTTTGAGTCCCTGGTCAAGTTGCGAGTCCCCAACTTTGAGTCCTAAGTTGAGTCTGAGTCTTTGATAGACACGGCTTAAGTTTGACTGAAAACCAAGTTGTGGGACTCGAGTGCACTTCCCTCGAGAATTAGGAGGAATTAGGCAGGTGAGGGAGGATTGCTGAAGGAACAGAGGACTAGGGCAGAAAGATAAGGTGGGGAAAAGTTTTTGAGGAATGCAGGAGGCAACTGGGAGCCTGGAAGGGATTTAATTCCATTCATTTTGGTACTCCAAAATTGCAGAAGGGAACCCATTCCCTGGTTGCAAATTAATTGATTTAGGAAGAGATTGTGGGTTGGGGTAGAGATTTGAAGTTGAAAGCAAAGAGGGGGAACCTGGGATGATGCTTGATTTGGGGTTAGATATGGGGCCAAGAATGGAGGGATCCGCAACTCAGAAAGTTCTTGCTGTTTCAGGTTCTTCTTTTGGAGCAGTGACTGAGGTCAGTTAACTCTATCAATAAGCTTATCATCAGGTCATCACACAAATCTAAGAGACTTAGATTTGCTGACTGGCTGACTGCTTTTACCATTGGTGGGCAACAGAGAGCTCTCCTGTTTCTTCATCAAATTTAAATGAGCTTGTCCAAAGTTGGTTGGTTGGTTTTCTCCAAAGAGGGAGGGAATTCAGAATTCCATGAAATTGCTGATATAATTATCCTTGCCACTTAATGGGATGTTAGAGGCTGGAGACCTGTGATGGTTGTTTAGGATGTTCAAGGTGGTATATAAGAGACATTAAGAACATAAAAAGAACACATGGTTGCGCGTGGTGTACACAAACATCCCCCTATTGCCTCTGGTTAAATTGGTTGTGTAGGTTTGGGGTAAGGCCTTTCAAACCTGTTTGAGCAGAAACTACAATGGGACAAAAGAATTGAGTGCGTGCGCTATGGGGGAGTGACATATCCCCAACTCCCTTAAAGAAAGTTCTCTCTCCAGGCACAGACCACTGGCTTACCAAGGAGTTAAATACCTTTATGGTGAGTTAACACTTGGTAAGCGGGTGTCTGTATTCAGCTCTTGGCGTGCGCAGATAACAGCCAGTCATCTACTGCTTGTTTTTCACTGCTCTTGTCCCCACCTTCACACAGAAAAAAGGAAGCAAGCTCAAAAGGGCGTCCAGTTTGGAAGAGGGCGTAGACGACCTTGACTGTCAAGGAAACCTCGCCAGAGGCTCTGTACATTACAGCAAGTAAGTGGCAGTGCTTTCTGGGTAATTTTTTTCCTTTGCAGAGCTGCGTGTTTCCATCATGCTTAACTGGATAGGACAGAGAAGGGGAGAGGGGAAGTTTGTCAGCCATATGATTGCAGAGAGGACCTTGGGAAAGCAGACACCAAAAGGTATTCTGCGAGTCACTCAGGCAGGACTTGCTCTAACCTGGAGCTCCATCCAGAAACAGTGAAATTACATTACAACTCTGCTCTTATGCAGTGTGTATTTATTTCATTGGGTCGTCAGAGCCACATAATTGCAGAGTACACTTAGGGCCCAATGCTGTTCAACTCCCCAGCACCAACACAGTGCAGCCCTAAAGTCAGGGAACAAACATTGCCTTAACTTGGGAAGATCTCCATGACTGCCCCCCACCACAGAAAGCAGCGTGCACCCTGCTGGCATGACTGCATCAGCGCTGGAAAGTTGGATAAGATTTCGGCTGTCATTTGCAGAACCTGAAGTTATTCAGTGCTGCATTTTAAATTGGTTAGTGCTCCAGTCTTATACAGTACACTTTCCTGAGAAGAAGACCCATTGAGCACAGTGGGATGTGTTTCTGAGTAAACCTATATACCTGGGGATATATTATCAGGCAGTTAATCCCAGATTTGGTTTTTCAAGGGCAAAAATGTTTATCTGTTAATTGCAGTGCTGGACATTTACAATCTCTGTTTTTTCTCAAAATTTCACCTTTACAATTTGCCTTCCCCTCTTGTTTATCTTTGGAGGTTTCTCTCCTCTGTACACCTTAATCAGTTTAAGGGAACGGAAAAAAATGTTTCAGATTCTTGAATCACAATAGGTCAGCATAACCCCATTTCTGTGCCCCCTATAGAACGAACCGGCAGAAGAAAACCATGAAATTATCCCGTGCTCTCTCGGACCTGGTGAAGTATACAAAATCTGTCGGGATCCACGATGTGGAATCTGAAAGTAGGTGGAAACTGCAGTCTACTTAAAATGACCTTCAAAAAAAAGTGGGGATTCTATTGATGGTTTTATCAGGAGTTACGTGTCCGGTGAGCAGTGTTGTGAGCTGGTGACAGAATCTTTACTGTGTAATGTATTTCAGTTATTTGACAAGCATAGCAGATCGACAGCCCAATCCTATCCACACTTTCCTGAGAGTAAGCCCCATTGACTCAAATGGGACTTACCTCTGAGTAGACATGGATAGGATTGGGCTGTGAATTGTGTGTCAAGTCACTGGTGTACCTAGGAGGGTGTCCGTGGGGGCAAATGCCCTGTGGAGCCACACCTGCGAGGAGGGGTGCGTCCCCCCCCACCAACACCTTCTTTAATCCTGACCAGAGACCTTCTGAGGACTCCAGAAGGCGTTAAAACATCACATCTGGAAGTGACTTAGGAGGTCTTCCAAAGACATCAAAAGACCTTCTAAGTACTTTAAAATGTCATTTCTGGTTTTCTGCTGAAAACCAGAAGTGATGTTTTAAGGCCTCCCAGATGCCTCAAAAGGCTTCTGGACATGACCAGTGGGGAGGCAGCATTCTGCGGTCCTGGCCCCAGGCAGCCCAGGGGCCAGGATTGCCACTGCATCAAGCCGTACCCACAGGCTGCAAGGTCAACCTGCTGACTCCTAAAACCAGCATCTGTAGAATCCCAACATCTAAGCTTGCTCCTTTGAACAGCATAGCACTGGGAGAAGATACAGAACAAGCTGTTCTGTCCTGCCTGGCTCCCCGTGTCTATCTCTACTGACCCTGAGTCAGCCCTGGAAGTCCCCACGGCTTCTCCCTGAACTGCCCCACGGTCTGCCACATTAGGAAACCCATTTCCTCTTTTCCAGTCTCCTCCAGTTGGCAAGTTTCATCGTTCAGCGAGACAAAAGCTCACCAAATTCTGCAGCAGAAGCCGGCCCAGTATCTGCGTTTCAATCAGCACCAGCTGTCCCGCATCTACCCTTCCTCCTACCGTGTGGACTCCAGCAACTACAACCCTCAGCCCTTCTGGAATGCTGGGTGCCAATTGGGTAAGGAGGGAAAGTCGGAGCAAAACTGCGAAGCAATGGAGGTAGATCACGAGAACTAGATGATGCCCTTGGTCATAAAAACACATGCTATGTGAATTGGCCCATATATTAATATTAATTTGTCTTTTGTTCCTTCTCCCAACCTCATCAAACAGGCTTTTTTCTGTCCTCCTGAAATGTTGGATCTGTGGTCTTGGGGGGACGTGATGAGCTCCCCTTACTGGACTTAGCAGGTTGATCATAGCTTAGGACAGGGGTTCTCATACATTTAGCACCTAGACCCACTTTTTAGAATGAGAATCTGTCAGAGCACACCGGAAGTGGTGTCAGGATCAGAAGTGACATCATCAAGCAGGAACATTTTTAACAATCCTCTGCTGCCATCTTACCCACACTTACCCAGGGGTATGTCCCATTGACTATCATTGTTAAAAGCATCTTCATAGTAGCCTGTTAGATGTACAGATCTGTGACATTTCCCCAAATGCAGTCACTTACCAGGGTAGCATCAAGTCTAATATATTAAAAATAAAATATTGAAATGAATGCGGACCCACCTGAAGTTGGCTCACGACCCACCTAGTGGGTCCTGACCCACAGTTTGAGACTGGCTTAGGAAGACACCCAGTGTTCCCTCTAGTTTTCAAGGGAGCCATATGGTGGCAACACAAGGGCGACTCTGGAGAGCTCGTCAATGGCAATTGACCAACACCAAGCTCTGGAGCACAGAGAGGGCATGAATTCCATCTGTATGACCAGAGAGGGCCAGAGACCCCCTGGGGGCTTTATGTCTGCCACTTCAAGTTCCACAATGGGAAGAAAGGCAGGATATAAATGAACTAAGGAACCATAATGCGTACTTTCAGAGAAAGAACCATGTTAGTCTACTGCAGCCAAAGCAACCAAGAATCAGGGATGGGAACTTGGCAACGTGGCAAGACTCTAGTCAAGTCCCAAATCTCTCTCCCCCCCCCCCCCACAACTCAATTTGTGCACAAGTCCCAGAGGGCACCTTTTGCTGACTCACCCCCCCCTCCCAAATTTGAGTCAGAGTCTTTTAGGTCAGGCTTACCAGGGCATGGACCAAAAGGACTGGAAGGCATCCAAGCTCAGCAAGGCAGGAGGGGGCAGGATGGACAACGGGAGGGGATCAGAAGCGGCAAGTGAGGGGTGGGGCCAGGATCTGGCGCTTATACCGGATCCTGATCCCGGATGGCCCAGGGCAGTCCCGGGTTGCTTGGATTTGTGCTACCTTGTCAGGTGGTGCAGATCCGAGTAGACCGATTGGTGCCTCTGCAGTGTGACATGGAGTAAGGGGAAAGGCTTCCCCTTGCCTCAGGTTGTGCTGCTTTTGGCCCCAAACTTGCTCAGGATGCAGTGCAGGCTCACTGCCCTGTCTGCTTCCAGCACAAGCTAGGACTTTGCCCTAATACGTAGTTATTAATGATAACAGTCATTTACATCAGCAATAATAGGTGACAGTACAGTCTTTCTTGCTAAACCAAGACTGCCATCCTATTCACGCTTCCTTGGAAGTATGCCTCACTGAATTTAATGACACTTGCACCTGGGTAGACACGCACAGGACTTCACTGTAAGTTGTTGAGCAAGGTTCTGAAACCACCACCACCACAACAAAACACCCATGCCTTTGTTTGAGCCAAACAAAATGGAATCAAATTTCTTAAGACATTCGATTATGTTGATGGACCGTCCACCAAGATTATTACTTGGTTTCATTTATTGATTTGTATTCCAACATTCTGCAAAAGAAATAATAATAATAATAATAATAATAATAATAATAATAATAATAATAATAATAGAAGACTGCCATAATTGGCACAGCGTCCATCCTTTGTCGGTACCTCATCTGCACCTAGATGTCAGGCAGATGTCCGTGTGGATGAGGATTTACCAGCTGATAAATGTTATATTTTTTGTGTGTATATGGTCATTTTGATGTGAATAAAATAAATAATAATAAGGAAACTAAGAAAAAACATCCAGTAGCCACTGTGATTAAGTTCCATGCTCTAGTTCAGTGGTTCTCAAACTGTGGGTCCATGGGTCACGACCCCATTTTTGGTGGCTCATGAAACCAGCAGGGTAGATTAGGCTATGCACTGCACATGCCCAATCTCGTCTGATCTTGGAAGCTAAGCAGGGTCAGGCCTGGTTAGTACTTGGATGGGAGACCGCCTGGGAATACCGGGTGCTGTAGGCTTATACCATGATCTCGGAAGCTAAGCAGGGTCAGGCCTGGTCAGTACTTGGATGGGAGACCGCCTGGGAATACCGGGTGCTGTAGGCTTATACCATAGTCTTTCCAGACTGAAGGTTGCCAACCATCAGGGGAGATTAGGCTATGTGCATCAAACAGCCTGCTACTTGAGGGGGGGGGAAGCACTGCTGCCAAATCACCATTACAGCAATTATAGCCACCATTATAATCACCGCTCAAGCCACAGAGGCTTGAGCAGCTGGTAAAATGAAAAAAAAAATTTTTTTTAGGGGGGTCTGATGCTAAAAAGTTTGAGAACCACTGCTCTAGCTCATTGCGTTTTGGGAGGGGGCGCGTATGCCCCCCCTGTGCCGCCATTTTCTTTGCCATTTTGCACTGGGGTGGTTCAGCGACATCCTTTAAAAGTCAGAGGAAAACAAATGTCACCTCTTTCATTGGATGTTGCAAGAAAGAATAAAAATGGTTCTCTCCGGAGTTTCTCTCCGTCTGGATCCGTGGCATCCCGCATATCTATCAAGGAAGTTGTCCATCACGTTCATTTTCCAGCGTGGCGGTATCTCATTTTGACCTGACAGCTCAGCACTGAGAACTGCCTCCTGTAATTTACGGGCTGCTCTTCTTTCTTCGTTCTTTCATGCCGCAGTTGCACTCAACTACCAGTCGGAGGGGCGAATGCTCCAGCTGAATCGCGCCAAGTTCAGTGCTAACGGAAATTGTGGTTACGTTCTCAAACCCAAGTGTATGTGTCAAGGTAAGGAGAGCAGTCAACGTCCAGCAGTAGGTTGGTTAGGATACGTTTGATTGGTATATGGGTATAATATTAATTTTTATCTCTCGCATCTCACCCTGTTGACATCTCCCAAGGTTGCTTTTAATAAAAAACTATTAGATATACGGCATTTATATTATCCCTTTGCAATCTTTTGCTGTTTCATATAGATTATCTTGGTCATCCACAACAATCTTGTAAGGTAGGGCTGCAAAATGGTTGTGTTTTGGGGTGTTTTTTTTTTTACAGTTTGGTTTGGAGGTGACAAAACTGGGGGATATTTCCACTGTTTTTTGGTGGGGCATGTATGGATTTTTAGGGTGGTGGGACTCATTGGCACTCTTCTTGGTTCCTCCCAGCTGGTAGCTATGGTGTTTCCCCACCCCCTTCGGGAGGATTTTTCATCATGTTCTGGACCATTCAGGGGAAGGTATAATGCCAGCTTGGCAGGAGTGCTATTGAGTTCCTCCCCCATGCCCTTGAAATTTGTTACCTGCTCTTGAAATGTAAAAGAGGAAATAGGGAAGGAAGCATGTCAGATGCTCTAGCCCAGAGACCGCTGCCCACCGGAATTGCTTTCCCTGGCGCAACCAGCACCTACTGTTCTAGCACGCCGCGAGACTTCATGTCCCCAGATCGGGACAACATGACGCTCTGGCCAGTCGCGTCTATGGTGCAGTGCCTCAGCAGGCATTGCGCCCGGATTTCTGGGCAGCTGCAACTGCCTGGAGCGTCGCATCTTCCTGATCTGGGAACATGAAGTCCTGCGGCACACCGGAACAGTAAGTGCCAGTCACGGGGGGGGGGAGAATTTGCCCAAACACTGGATCTGGTCCGCAGGTCAGGGTTTGGAGGGGGCTGCTCTAGCCCACCACTCTCCTCCCCTACACACTTCCTCTTCTGTTCCATCTTCCTTTTTGATTGGGTGGGGGGTGGGGTGGAAGCTGACTTCATTTGTCATCCTGAAATCTTGGACTGAATCTCGTTGCCTTTTCCAGTTTTCTCTGCTTGGCCCTTCCTCCTGGGATTGCAGCTCTCACCATGATGCATCTCTTGCTCTCCCCGCCTCATTGATATATCCCTTATCTGCAGTCCTGCTCGCAGCAGATAAAACAACTCAGGACTAATCACTGTTAATGCTGTCAAGGCCCTAGACTTGTCTCATGTAGGCCCTTTTCCCTGTGCCTCTTCTTGATGCCTGCTTGCCCCCTGGACTCTGATTGAATTTAATGTTGTTGCCACAGTCTTGCTCTGCTGACAAGCTTCATGTCCGCCCTGCTGTTTTTTGTTCTTACAATGCGGGTGATGTACATTCCTTGTTATCCCCTGTTTCATCTTGGCCTCGGAAGAATCAGTCCATGTTCCTTACTTGAAATTAACTGCCAAACAAGATTGCATCTTTCTCTGTCGCTCTTTTTTCCCCCCAGAAGAAGAACTTGTACACATTACAATTATATTACTGTACATTACATTATATCCCCCTGTCGTATACTTTGTCACACTCCCAGGGTTTTGGGGTGCTCAGAGTTGTTGGTTCTGAACCCTAGAGCCCTCAAAGATCCCTGTTCGGTAGTACTGCCACCACCCTGTAAGAGCCAGTGTCTCAGTCCAGGGATACCGAGACCCTCTAGGCTTAACTATATCCCTTGCAGGCACTGAGCACTTTCTTTACTTAAAGTCTCAGTCCTCAAGTTACTAGTCCACAATGAGGATTTGGTAGCTTGCTGAACGGCTAGGCAGGATTCTGAACCTTTGTCCCCAACAGACAATGAACCAACATGGTAAAAAGATTTTTACTCTATTAATACATAGGGTTACAAAAAGTTACAAAAGGCAGCAAATGCTAGAGGCATAAAAACTTCTAGGAAACATATCAGCATAAAACAACAAAGCTAACTGGCTAACTCTATTATTCTCTAACCCTCACCTGGGTCAGCTTCTTTTGTAGATCCTCAGGTCAGTTACCTAAGAGGCCACATGGTCCTGGCGGGGCAGGATGTGCACCCACCACCTATCTCACCAAGAGACAAAGACTAGAAAACCCTGTCCTACGGAAGTGGGGCTGGATGCTCACCCTCTCAGCTCTTCCCTCCCCCCTGGAGATCTACAGCGGCATTCCATCCTTGATGGGCATCTTTCTGGCTGCCTAGGTGCTACATTATCACCTTCCATTGAGTTGTAAATTCTTAGCAGCTAGGACTGCAAGCCACTTCTGTGTTACTGTTTTAGCTTGGTTCAGGCTTTATATGTTACTAGGCCTGAACTGTGCATATTCATGACACCCTCCCATTTTTTTTTTTACCATGTAAAATAAGTTTCTGGCCCTCATGGCAAAGGAGAAACAACTTTTCAAATGCACATAAAGCTTCAGGGCCAGCCTGTTCATGAGGCTATGTGATGCCATCGACTCTGGTATCAGTAGTTGGCATCCTTCAGTCTCGGAAGACTATGGTATCACACTCTGAATAGTGTTCTGGAATGGAGTGTCCTCTCCAGCGCGCGAAGCCTGGGTAAGGTAGATATGGAGGATAGACTGTTACCCATGCAGCAAATCCCCCCTCTCCACGTCGCTGAAATGGTCCAATGGAAAGGCAGAAGCCAATGTGGTTGGTTCCAGCAGCGTCGCAGGAGTTGCCAGAACATGACTGTGTTCAAACATGAACTGCTTCAGGGACTCCGGCTTTATGTTAGTACAGTTGTTGGCAACCTTCGGTCTCAAAAGACTATGGTATCGCGCTCTGAATGGTGGTTCTGGAACAGCGTCTAGCTTGGCTGAAAAGGCCGATTTGGGAGTGACAATCCCTTCCACGCTGGGAGCAAGTGCAGTCTGTCCCTGGTCTGTCTCCCTGGCTATGGGCCTTTCTTCTTTGCCTCAGTCTGTTGGCCAAGTGACTCTTCAAACTGGGAAAGGCCATGCTGCACAGCCTGCCTCCAAGCAGGCCGCTCAGAGGCCAGGGTTTCCCACCTGTTGAGGTCCACTCCTAAGGCCTTCAGATCCCTCTTGCAGATGTCCTTGCATTGCATTAAGAAAATACAAGAATTTAAATTAAAATAACCTTTTACCAGCCATTACCTTTGTGGTGTGTGTCTGGCTTTAACCAAACTCTGTAAGCAGCAGCATACTATAGTCTTTCAAGACTGAAGGTTGCCAACAACTAGGTGCTTACAGAGCAGAAGCAAACAAGCCGACTGAGTGCTAGAGAGATAGGGATGGATCTGGATCAGTCCTTTCTCAGGCAGAAGATCTGCAAGCCTTCACTGAAATATAGGCACAGATTTCTCTAACAATTCCCAGAAGCTATAGCTATTCTGGCCCTGTTGTTGGTGCTGGATATGTACTAACATCCCCATTGTTGGTGCTGGATATGTACTAACATCACTAACATTGTTAGAGATGTTAGTACATATCCAGCACCAACAATGGGGTATAATTTGCAGGGCCAGAATAGCTATCGGAGAAAGTTTCTCAACCAGTGATATGGGTACCACCAGCGGTAGTTGAGGTGGTGCCTGGTGGTACTTGTGGGACCCCTGGACACCTGCCAGCGAGACCAGAAATATCATGCAGCAAACCACAGTAGGAGAGCTGTGGGTAGGGCTTAGCGGGCAGAGCTCCAAAGCGTGCATTTCTGCACTTGAGAAAGCCCTCCAGTCCACCCTGAACCTCTTACTGGTGTCTATTGCATCGCATCTGGTCTCCTCACCCAGAAGTAACTGGTGATGATTTCATCGTGAGTTACTTCCAGTGGTACTTCGAATAGTAGACCATGTGAAGTGGTCCAGCAGAGGAGAGACATTGAGAAACACTGCTGTAGGATATTTCCAGGTGGAATGGGGGAGTGTGGGGGTGTTGTTATAAGAATATTTATATACCACTTCTCAACAAAGGGTACAATAGAACTTAGTCCTCGCTTCAAAGTATTGATCCTTTTCTTGAGAGTGTCAAGTTGATCGTCTCTCAGTTTCCTAAGGGGGACAATTAAATAGATTTCTCTTGTTCTTAACAGGATTGTTTTCCGCTGAAATTTTCTAATTAACTTCTGGCGACAGGTGGGTGGGATCCTTTCCCGGTTAGAGTTCCTTTATTTACCAGGTTAAAGTATTAATTTAGCTTTTCAAAGCATGAATAGATGAGCCACGAGCTGGCATCACCGGAGGGAGAAGGAGTTTTGTGAAGAACTGACGTCCGTTCGGCCTTTCACTCTGTTTACACGTTCCGCGAACTTTTCCCAGGGGTCTTCAACCCAAATTCTGAAGACTCGCTGATGAGCCAGATGAAGAAGCAGCTGGTGCTGAGGATCATCAGTGGACAGCAGCTCCCAAAGCCCCGAGACTCCATGCTTGGAGACAGAGGAGAGGTATGGAGTTGAAAGGGGGGGAGAAATAAGCAGTGGGGTCTGGTTTGTATGCAGAGGCTACTGGGACTGTAGCAGTAGCAGTCAGAACCACCAGCTACAGGCACTCGTGGGAAGCACCTTCTTGGCTCCATCAGCTGCCACTGCTAACTTGAAGGCTCACCTTGGACCACAATTCGCATGATGCTAAAAATATATAGTGGGCCTTTGCCCCTATAGGTCTTCTCAGACTTGCATCATTTCCTGAGGTGGTGCAAGTCCAAGGAGAACGGAGTGACTTGAAGGCGCTCCAAACTACCTGGGAACAGGGGTTGGGATCCAGCATAAGTCCCGCCTCCCACTCCCTACCCACCCACCCCTGGGGTTGCCCACCGCCCACCCTTCCCCCGCCCAGGAATGCCTCCCTCCCACCTCCCTCCCACCTCACCTACGGAGAGGGAGGCAGGAGGGGGAGGAGAGGGGGCTTAATTGAATGGGGCTTACTTCTGAGTAGAAACGCATAGGGCTGGACTCTTAAAAACCAGCATTCCAACTATGAAAGAAGCCGGGCAGCTGGCAACGGGGAGGGCTGAGTATGGAGGGGAGGGGATTGAGAACAGCTGCCTTAGTTTCCTTCCATCCGGAAGTGTCAGGCTGCAGCCTATTTGCGTAACTGTATGCAATTTAGCACAACATGTTTTTTGTCAATCGCACCGAGTCACAGAACAGAACTAATGCGGATAAATAGGCTCCACCTCCCTCCTCTCCTTCACACATCCTGTTCTGCTCCGTTCCCCTCTTCCTTTTCTTAATTAAATTCCTTTTTAAAATTTCTGTGCCCGTCCATCTCCTGAGGCAACTGCCTCAATTTGCCTCTCATAGTCTCCAGCCCTGATCAGCCTATTTGCAGTGCAGATGTGCTGTTTGAGCGCGTATGGTTATGAGAGAGAGACTGCTATTTCCCGTTTCAATTTTTGAAGAGCCAGAGTGTTTGCAGGCTGCTTAAGGAGAGTCCCCAGCAACTGTCTGACTGTGGGAGGGAGATCCTACAACTTCCCCCTTCTATTGGACCAATTACGCAACCACCATTCTTCTTTTCCACCAGACTAGCAGGTGCTCAACCCCTTCCCTTTGTGCGAAAGCTGGCCTGGCTGTATTGTCCCCGGGGTGCCTTTGGGGAGATGGCTGCAGAGTGCCAAGATGCTCAGTCAAAATGACAAGACCCCATTCAGGGCACCTCTCGGGAAAGAAAGGGGGGGAAAAAAAACACCTCCAAAAGGGAGCCAAGCGCAAACCCGGAACCTTGCTGCAAAACCACAGAAAGCCTCCAGGCTTGTCAGCCAAGATGAATGGGGTGACTTTGGAGGCAACTTCTGGGCTCTGGGCTCTGTTTGTCCTACCCCCACCCCCACCCCACACACCCCACACCTTGGCCAAGTTCATTGAGCTCTCCAATGTCTTATCCAGTCTGTTTGCTTTACGGATTTGCTTTCCGGAACCACTTTTATTGTCATTTTACATCGAAGCATTTATATTTGGCCTTTCCAATCCGGAGGCGCTGGAGGGGTCAACAGGCAATCAGTGAAGTAGGGAAAGGCAATTGCAGCAATGAGACAACAGCCAGGTTCTCAAAAAAAAAACCAAAAGCCAAAGCTATCTTTAACAGAGGGGGAAAATCTGAACTAAATATAAAGAGCCGTCAAATATCACCCCCTCCCCCAAAGCTGGATGATACCTAACATTTTGTATAGCACATTCTGAGTGTCAGTCCAATAAGGTAAGTACTTAGTTATTCTGTCCATATTGCAGATGGGAACACTGATTCTGAGAAAGAGTAGCTTACTTCAGGCCCCACTCAGTGGGCTGATGGAAGATTCAAATTAGGGAAGTTCTTGATTAGCAGCTAATTTCTCTGAGTCTCTATGCTGAACCAGCTCCAAACAACTTATTATTTACAGTATGCTGGATGGAATACAGGTGGGGGGTCTTAATGGGTCTCTGGTGTGACTGAGTTTCATTAGGGTTGGTGTCACCACAAAAAAGGCCCTGCTCCTAGTGTATGCCTTCTGACCCCTCCGGTTCCTTGTTAGTGACCTCAGCAACCACGGAGGCTTGTGTGGGAGAACGAGGTTCTTAAGATCCTTGAAATTGTCTATTTGGATGCAGGATCCTTGAGCATGAAATTCCTGCACAGGGCATCATTTTGAATTTTGGTGCATGGTGCTTTTTGAATGGTGCATTCAAACTAGCTCTTTTTCCCAAACTGCCTGGTCCTTGCCTGATGACCCATTTCTGTGTATTCTGTCAAGGAAAGGTGGGAATCCAAAATCCATGCATCCTGTTTAGAACTGACATAGAGCATATGAGGTCTGTACTCAGGATAGGATTCTCCCTGTATTGGCATGGGACTGGTGGAATACCTTGCCTAGGAAAAGAAGGAGGGGTTTACCTAATGTAGAAGCAATAGGAGAGTCCATCTCTAAGGTTCAAATTGTTTCTGCTGATTAGAATTCAACAGTTTCAGATTACATTGCACTACATAAATGAGAAAAAAAAGTATATATAGTACCCTCTTTCTATAGGGCTCACAATAAAAGTGAAATACAAGGAAGCCACCCACCAAACAGCCACTATAAGGGATGCTATGCTGGGTTGATTAGGGAGAATTGCTGTTCCCTTTTTAAACATAAGAGAATCACACTTACAAAAATGCTCCTTTCTTGCCCCATTTAGATGTGCTGCTTGCCTGACTGGGGGCTGTAAGTTTGTTATCTTACACATAAATATCAGCTGCATGGGACCCTGATCTGAATCAGGGGAAGGGGACTTTCAGTCCTTTGTACCCACCCATCCGATCTGGATCCTCACCCCTGGTTGAAGTCTGGTCCATTACGGGGTACATTACGGGGTACAAGCCATGATTATGCATCCATTACAGGGTACAAGCCATGATGTGTATGCGCAACCTCCTGATTTTAGAAATGGGCTGTGTCAGAAGGCCAGATGCAAGGGAGGGCACCAGGATGAGGTCTCTTGTTATCTGGTGTGCTCCCTGGGGCATTTGGTGGGCCGCTGTGAGATACAGGAAGCTGGACTAGATGGGCCTATGGCCTGATCCAGTGGGGCTGTTCTTATGTTCTTAACTACAATTCCCAGGAAGCCTTGCAGGTCTCTTGTTATCTGGTGTGTTCCCTGGGGCATTTGGTGGGCCGCTGTGAGGTACAGGAAGCTGGACTAGATGGGCCTATGGCCTGATCCAGTGGGGCTGTTCTTATGTTCTTGACTACAATTCCCAAGAGGCCTTGCAGGTCTTCTTGTTATCTGTTGTGCTCCCTGGTGCATTTGGTGGGCCGCTGTGAGATACAGGAAGCTGGACTAGATGGGCCTATGGCCTGATCCAGTGGGGCTGTTCTTATGTTCTTATGTCCAGATAGAATGATCCCAGAGGCCATGGGACCAATGCTTATCATGTAGTCCTTGGCATTCCTAGATGATGATGGGAAAGGTTCGGGGAGCTTTTCCGGTTGGTATAGATGTTACCGGGCTCAATGAACCAAGACAACATTGTATGTTCATGCGCCTTTTGGGGGAAGGGCCAAAGGCTCCTCAGTAGAGCATGCACTTCGTGTGTCAAACATCTTGGCTTCAACCATTGGCATTCCCAAGTCCTGAAACCTTGGAAAGCCATTGTGGGGTCACATGCACCAATGTTCCGACTCAGGTGTCCGATGCATTTCGCATAAGCATATCCATATATGTTCAGTACACATCCTAGTGCATGATGGTCACTGCCCACTCACCTTGTTCTTTTCCAGATCATAGATCCATTTGTAGAAGTGGAGGTGATCGGCTTGCCCATGGACTGTTGCAAGGAGCAGACAAGAGTGGTGGACGACAATGGTATGGCTTCAGCTCCCTCCTTGGCTTTGGGATCTGGCGATGGCCAGCCCTGCAACTACACACAGTACACAAGAGCAGAATTACCCTGAAGTTACTCATAGGTAGTAGTCCGTGGGGTAACCAGAGGTTAAAGTTCATGTGTGTATGTGAGTGAGAGAGTGTATGTTACACAGCTCAGTGGTCTTCAACCACACCAAACTTGGAGCCTACACCAAACCCAGCTTACAACAGTCCAAATTCCCAGGTTTCTCCCCAGGAGAAATATTGGGGAATTTTCATGGGAAGCTATACAGGTTTCTCTAAAGCCAGTGACATTTCCCTGGGGGGGTTGTCCACATAAAAGAGGTCTATCAGGCATCAATCACTTCTCCTTGCAGTACACTAGGGAGGGGAGAACTCTCAGTATGAATGCATGTCTAGGAAATCATGGGTCTGTCTTAGTGCCAGGTGCTGTGAACTGTCTCCGCAACCCGTCCATAGTAAATTCTCGTCTGTCTCTCCTTTGCAGGTTTTAACCCCATGTGGGAAGAAACACTGGTCTTTCCCCTGTGCATGCCAGAGATTGCGCTGATTCGGTTCCTGGTGTGGGATCACGATCCCATTGGGAGGGATTTTATTGGACAGAGGACGATATCGTTTACAAGCATGATGCCAGGTGAGCTGGAGTCCAGGGAAGTTCAAGGCAAGGCTGTCGTGCAACACTTCAGTTTATTCAGAAGGGGTGTGCCTTTAAAGGTTCCTTCCAATTGGGTTATTCTAGGACAGGCATGGCGCATGAGTAACCCAGTTGGAAGAAATCCTTAGAATTATGTAATTGCCCTACTCCCCTTGCCTCAGTTCTTACCTAGGTAAGTCTGGCTTCTTCTCCAGTGTCTGGATGTGTGTGTTTTGTCCTGACAGCAGACAGGAATCTGAGGGTCCAGAAGAGATTCTGGGGTTGTAGGGATGACCCACAGCTACAACAAAGTCAGTCTGAAGTTGCAGGACCCTGGAGAGTTCCAAGCAGACACTTTGCTCCAGTGATGTCTGAGCCTTTCTCCTGGATGTGCCCAGCCTTCCCTTTTTGAGGAAGGGAGAGCCTTAAAGCGGTAGACCTCTAATCAGGAGCTCAGCACCATGTTAATGTTCACCTGGTGTGTGGTCTGCTTGTAGGCAGCTGGTGGGCATGAGACACCCATTGCCAAAGTGGATGCTCTCTCTTGTGGAAATGGAGTTCAGGGGGTGTTGCCAGCGGAAGATCCAGTACATCGTCTCTGAATGTGAGGGCTCTTGAATGCAGCTGGCATTGCTAGCCTTCCTCCTTGTGCTTGCTCCTCCTCTCTGGGCCTGTCTGGGCTGCTATTCCACACTGGGGTCACAGCACAGGCACTGTGAATTTGACTGCTATGAAGGCAGGTCTGTGGGGTTGTAGAGGTGGAGCTATGCAAATAGGAACAGCTCCTGTACAGCAGGGCAAAATATAAATGCAGCAATTGATGAATCTGTGATCAGAAGGCAGAAACAGCGATTACCATGGAACTTCAGTGGTCTGGTGTGGAACAGTTAGAAACAGGCTTGAGGACAGGAGCTGCCTTCCATATAACCCAGCAGTTTCTGTTCACTCTTATCAGACGAATGGAAGCACTGCACTTGCAGACCCCCGCTGGACCCCTCTATCGTATGTGTGTCATGGCCCCCTGCAGCTTACGAACCCTTTTTCTGCTGCCCCCCTCCCCAACCCATCGTAATGCCAGGTATTATGTGACTTAATTATAATATGGGGGCCCGCTTCAAATGTGCCTGTCCCCAGCATGAGAGGCGAGATTTCATTGTCAACGGGGTGAGCTTCAAAGCTTCTCTTGAAAGAGACCACTTTTGCGGGCCGTGCGCCAGCCGCTGCAATTACTGCCTGCAATGTTAAAGCAGGGTAGGAACTGCGGAGCTTCCAAATGCATAAGCTTTGAACGCTGTTCTCCCCACACCCTGCCTCTGTCAATCTCCTCCTCCTCCTCTCTCTCTCTCTCTCTCTCTCTCTCTCTCTCTCTCTCTCTCTCTCTCTTCGGCTTCCCAATTCAGATAAAAGCACCCTGTGTTGTTGCTGTTGTTCTGTGTGTGTGTGTGTGTGTGTGTGTGTGTGTTTTCCCCCTTCTTCTTCAAAGCGAAGGAAACTTGGCAGGGGAAAAAATTTTCCAAGAGGAGGGAAAGTACCCATCTGGCTTTAAAAAAAAGGAAAGAATGAAAAGAAAAGGAAGTTTCTGATGATGACGTTCAGAGCAGCTCCAGAGGGAGAGGGGAATCAATTAAACATTCCGGGATTGACAGCTCCAGTCCTGAAGGAGGCATGGGGGAGGGTCCCTTTGATAATAAAGGTAGAGGAAGATGCCTCTGAAGCTTGCAAATGGGCTCCCTTCTCAGGCAAATCAAAGATGGCACCAGGATAAAAGGAGCCGACATGGAAATCTGGGCAGCCGGGTGGGTCTGGAAGCCGAGCTTGTTAATTTCCGGCTCTGGTTTCATCAGGATTGGTGACACAGGCTCGGCTCTCCTGGAGGTGTTGAGAGAGGTCTCTTGGGTCTGATTGTGGCAGGCCTGTGGTCCAGAGGACCTGAGTGTGAGGTCCAGTGGCAGAGGAGGACCTGACCAACTTGGCTCTTCCAGGAACCAAGCAGAAACTCAAACCCTAGGAGCCCCCACTGCTGCAGCAGGTCCAGGAGCTCCCTTGGGTCAAAAGAACTGTGGTGGCTCTTTTCCTTGCTTGGACCCTGCTGTTGGGTCAGTCCCCTTTTTCTGTAAATGTTGCATCTGAACCACGGATAACAGCAACTTCTACTATGCCTCGGACCGCCAGCCCTTCTAGCTCAGGGTCTGAAACGCATAATACCCCAACCTTCCCTGGAGACACATGCACAGCAGCTATAGGAGCTCTTGGTGAACATAAAGAGGCTGCCTGCTGAGTCAGGCCTTTGGGCCGTACGTTTCAGTGTTGTCTGCACTGGCTGACAGCAACTTCTCCAGAGTTTCAAGCAAGGCCTACCTGGATATGCTGTCATTGATTGAACCTATTGCAGACAAAGCAGGGTATCTACCATTGAGCGACCAGCAATGGCATTCCCAGAGGGGGCGCACAGTGCTAAGTTTTGCAGGAGCCTCAATGCACCATATAAGTAGCCCCTCCCCCTTGCCTTTGGAGCCATTCTGGGTGGCGAGAGCAAAGCGGAGGAGATGACAGGGCTGACCCCAGGTGTGGCTGGGCCCAAAGTACAGTGCTCACCGTCCCAGTTCTCCCCCACTCACCATGTAGCCGTGGCAAGCCAGACACTTCTGGTGCAGAATGTGCAGCACCGGGAAATAGTTGACAGCGGTGTGATGATGTCACCACCAACTGCTTCCAGGAGGCCCATTTTGGACCAAACAGACTCGGGAGCGGGTGGGCGGGCGGCCCACATAAGCCTACGGTCCGCTTGCTGTGCTGCCCTCCCAGACACTGAGATGCCAGCCATTAAGAGTGGGTAATCTGCCTGCTGTCCCAGTGCGGGCCCCCCTAAAGCACAGGGCCCAATTTGAGGAAATCAGGCCAATTGTCATAAGACCAGCCCTGAGCCCTGACATTTTTCCTCGGGAATCTTTCCTGTTTGTTGCTACTTCCACTCTCTCTTCCCCTTCAAGCTCACCTGTGCCCTCTCCTCCCTGCTTCTGCAAGATTCCTTTCTCTTCAGCTTGGCTTTCAGTCTGCACTTTTCCTTCCTCCCCCTTGATTCAGATGTCTCACCTTACTTCTGGCTCAGCTTGCTCCCAAAGGCATCTGGTGGGCCAGTGTGAGACGCAGGAAGGTGGATCAGATGGACCTTTGGCCTGATCCAGCAGGGTTCTTCTTATGCTCTTATGTTCTTGCTGGAAGGAGTGTTGGGAGGGGAGGAGGGTGCGCATTTATCAGCCTGCATGATTCTGTTTCACTGGAAAGGGGTTGCAACTGGGTTGGTTTTGGATTCCTCCCTCTTTGTAGGTATGTGGGTACACTGGACAAAAATTGTTGCAACCCTGAGGCCTGTGTGTGTGTGTGTTTTAATGTCAATAGCATACACAGCACCCCGATCTTGATTGGGACCGTGGTGGTTTGGAAAGGGTTTTTTTTTAACCCTTTTCTCCACCACCGTCCCAATCTGGATTGCGTTCCTTCTCGGCTGCTATTTATGTTTAGATGAACACGCAAACCCCCATCGTGGGATACAGACATTACTGCATCTGAGTCTCACCCTAGCAGTCAGGCCTGCGCCCCATCCCCTTCATCTGCTCTGTTTTTTGCTTTCTTAGGCTATCGGCACGTCTACTTGGAAGGCATGGAGGAGGCATCCATCTTTGTTCATGTGGCAATCAATGACATCTGTGGTAAGGTGAGTGATCAAGGGGCCCGAGTTTTGTCCTTTCCGTTGTGAAGTATTTGGAAAGAAAAAGGGCACAGGTGTTACTTGCTGACCTGAGATGTCTTTATCATCGAATTAATTTGATGTTTCATTGGAACAGAGCAATGACAGAAAAGCCTTACTTTCTCCACCTTGTAAAAACCCACCTTCTCTCTATGGAGCTGCTTTCTGCCTGCCATTAGTGCGCCATCCCTCCCTTTGCCCAGACAGCAATCCAGGAATGCTTCCCTTGGAACATCTGCATCAGTGCACCTCTGCCCTTGTGCAAGGACATTGGTGTCACAAGGGTGCAAACAGGGGTGCAAAAGGGGCCTCAGAGATCCTGAACTGTGTATTAATAGCTATTTAAAATAATGTCCAATTGTGTGGGGACTCCTTGTTACAGAGCCATTAAGTGTTTTTTCAAAGGGGTAGGTGAAAAGACAGGTAGCGACTTAGACACATGTTTTCTTGACCCATAGCAGTTTGGGGGGGTGGGTGTTGGTAGGAAGATGGCACAGAGCTGTTGTGGTGTGGTGACCAAGACTGAGCTGCAAATCAAGGCTTCACTGTATCATGAACAGTGGTGGTGATGGCCTGAGACAAGCCACTCCCTTTTGGCCTCAGTCTTCCCCATCTGCAATATGGGCATAATAATGCTTACCTTAATAGGGTTATGGTAAAGGCAACCTCAAGATAATACATGTGAAGCACTATGCATGCTCTGCAGGCCCCCACCCATGGTAATTTTTCTTAAAATAATTAAAAGGTTTAAATGCCCCCGTCCTGATCTGGATCATGGTTGCCCTACTAAGATAAAGGCAACCGTAAACGCAACTGTGATGCTTTAATGTCACTTATTGTTTGACCCTAACTTCCTAGAATTCTTCTGAGGATAAAGAAAATAGGCATACAAGAGATGAAATTTTCGGTCCCGAAGTCCTCTAAGCATTGGGGGGACTCCACCCCAGAGGGGTAACTAAGTGGGGCCTGAGGGGCACCTGCCCCAGACTCTACGCCAGGGGGCACAGTGTGCATGTGCAAAGCAATCACTTTCAGGTTCTCCCCAGAGAAGAAGGTGCTGGCGGATTCATGCCCCCGTTTCTTTGGGGGGAAGGAACGGGGCGTGAAGCCACAGCACCTCCTCCTCCGGGAAGAACCCAGAGGTGACATCATAATGTCACGTGACATTGTGACGTCACTGCACCAGGGCTTCTAGTTATGCCTCTGCCAGACCCTGAAGATCACTCTTCCCTTCCGCAAATCGCTACCTCAATCCACCTGAATATGGAAGCGGGGCCCAAGCCTGGCGTTGCCCGTGGGCGTGCATGTCCGTGGCCTTGTAGCCTGGGACCCCAGGGGGCAAAAGACAAATGCATCTTGCTTCTGTCCTGCTGTCGCCATTCTAGATTCTTCAGGGTATTTTTGGGTTACGGCAGGGAGAAAAGATTGCGCTTGCATGTTTGGGTCGGGGAGTGGTGGTGGGTGAAAAGGTAGGGCTTCGCTCTGCAACGTCCTGAACTCTATATTCTTTCCTAAGATGCCTCCTACAACAAAATGCAGTGCCTTTATTTGTACGTAGGTTGCGGAAAGCCCAAAGAGTTTGCCCTCTTTTATTGCCCCTTGCTAACGTGGTGGACATTCACGGCACCCTTTCACAGTTTGGTTCCTCTTAAGGCAGCCGGCAGCAGACCACATCTGACTGTTCTGGTGTTGCCTTCCAGTTCCCCCTTCATCTTCCTCTGATGTTCTCAATATCTCCATCCCCTTAGAACAGGGGTGCCCAAACCTCGGCCCTGGGGCCACTTGCAGCCCTCGAGGACTCCCAATCTGGTCCTCAGGGAGCCCCCGGTCTCCAATGAGTCTCTGGCCCTCCGGACACTTGCTGGAGCCCATGCTGGCCCAATGCAGCTGCTCTCAGCGTGATGGCCAACTCTTCGACCTCTCGCATGAGCTGTGGGATGAGGGCTCCCTCCGCTGCTTGCTGTTTCACATCTGTGACGTAGCAGCAGCAGTAAAGGAAAGGCTGGCCTTGCTTTGTGCAAGGCCTTTTATAGGCCTTGAGCTGTTGCAAGACCTTCATTCATTCATATAAGTTCCATCTGTAATGTATTTGTTGATGTAAATTTATTCAAATTTGAAATGTAAATTAATTCTTTTTTTCCCCGGCCCCCAACACAGTGTCAGAGAGATGATAGGGCCCTCCTGTCAAAAAGTTTGGACACCCCTGCCTTAGAACATTGTACGTGCAAATGGGCAACGTCACCCTAAGCATGGTGGACAGAGCTCTCTCTTCGTCATGCCAGGCTAGGATTGCTCAAAGAAACTGGCTGTAGGACTGGAGGGCTGGAGAAAAGTCTCCTTTGCATTGACACCTAATTTAATGACCTGGTTCAGTTTCCTGCAGTAAGATGATGCAGTGGCTCAATTGGCTTTAAAAGGGGTGAGTTGAATTCGTAGAGGAGCAGAAGTTCTTCTGTGGTTATTTGCCTGGGTAGTGGAATGGAACTGTCATTTCAAGTGGCAGTGTATCATAGAATCATAGGTTTGGGAGGAACCCACATGGTCATCTAGTCCAACCCCCTGCCTGTAGCAGGAAATGCTCCCTAGAGCATTTCCAATAGGTGAGCCTCTGCTTGAAGCCCTCCGGCGAGAGAGAATCCACCACCTCCCTCGACAATCTGTTCCGCCTGCCAAAACTGCCCTGACAGTCAAGAATTCCACATCCAATTGGAATCTCCTCTCTTGCAGTCTGAACCCATTTGATGTAGTCCTATGAACCGCATGCTGGTAACAGCAGCCACAATTAGCATCCAGCACCTTTGGGTGAGTGCTGCAAGCCCAGCTGCATAGGGATCCCAGTACTACACACACATACCCCCAGTGTCCTTTGAAAGTGTTTGGGTTTAGTGGGCCCTGACTAGGTGAGCTTGCCCCCACCATCTTGTCAACAATACCAGAAGCAGACATGGCCGCATTTTTAGTCAGGAGGTGCCTGCCATGTTTGTCCCCCCAGAACGCAGTGCCCTGTTTAGTCGCAGACACAATATGAAAAACTGAGGAGGAGTGAATGTGGTGGGCCCCTCTTGGCTCACCTCTGCCAAGCTAAGCAGGTGGGGGCCCTCCCAATCGCAAAGTTTGGGGCCCACAGAGGACGCTTTTATGAGAACCCCTTCAAACCTGGAACCAGGGCAGCTGGTGACAGATAACTGGGGTA
Organism: Tiliqua scincoides; assembly: GCF_035046505.1. Lineage (NCBI taxonomy): Eukaryota > Metazoa > Chordata > Lepidosauria > Squamata > Scincidae > Tiliqua > Tiliqua scincoides. Next base: position 7,852,692 of record NC_089829.1, read on the forward strand.
GACCATTGCCCTGCTTATGGTTGCTCACACTTGGAAACAAGAGTCTTGGGCTACGTGGACCCGTGTTTTGGTCCAGCATGGCTCTCCTTACACCAATAAATTGTGTTTGTGTGTCCCTTACAAATGCCTTTCCCACAGCCATAGGGACAAGCCCGCCCTCTCCCCCCAGCCATCTCATTGCAGCCATTCAGCTGCGCCTGAAAGCACCTAAAGGGAACCTTTTCTTCTTGTGTGTGTCAGGCTTTGAAACCAATTAATAACAGACCGAGAGGCAGGTGGGGGCAAAGGGGGCGAGGGAGGGATTTTCTTTTTTTTTTTCAAGCTTGTCCAAAACAAAGCTTCTCAGCCACATTGCGGTTTTGCAGAGGCCCAATTAAAGGCAGGGAAATGTGACAAGAGATGGTAATGAGGGGCCGCAAATGATGCTCAGGCTGGAACAAGCCATGCTCTGCCTGGGTTCAGAGGGGCCCAAGAGAAGCCAGTGAGCAGCCAGTTCCAGATGTTGTGGGCCCTGATGGGAAGAAGAAGCAGGAGCTTGGAGGGCTGCACAGCAGCGTATGCAAAAAAAAAAATCCAAGCGCGAGGGGAGACCAGCCTCTCGAATCAGGGAAGCAAGGCAGGGAGCAGTCCGAGCAACCCTTGACGATTCTGCCAACAGGTCTCTGTAGGAATGTGATCCAATTCTCAAGGTGGAGTCAAAGCTGAGTTGGATTCTGCTTCCAAAAAGCCACGCCAATGGATGGACTGTCTTGGAATTGAGTGGAAACGCCACCCATTTCCTGGTCTGCGAGAGGGGGGCGTTGTGGCTATTTGGCAGAGCGAATGTCAGGAGCGGAGAGAAACGCTGGTAGGGTGGGGACCCTTCCCAGACAGCGGCGTCCATTTTGCCCCCAGAATGTCTCTCCCAGTGATACGCCATCATCATGCGGTGTCATTCTGGGGGAAAGTGCACCCTCCTGCCAGGAATTGGGCGGTGCCATTGTTCCTTCCGGAATGTTCTCCAGGCTTATGCTTATGCGAATGCAGAGTGACATTTGGAGGGGTGTCGTTGGGGAGGATAATGGCAGGCTGGCCTTAGGGCAATTTGGCCAAATTGGGCCCTGCACCTGTTGGGGCTCTGCACGGGGGCAGCAAACAGAGCACCCGCAGTTACAGCTGGCACCTCGTTCTGTAACTCTTGCATGGAATCTTCCATGCCAAGTGTCGTACACTTGGTCTCACTCCCAGGGTTTTGGGGTGCTCAGAGTTGTTGGTACTGAACCCTAGAGCCCTCAAAGATCCCTGTTCGGTAGTACTGCCACCACCCTGTAAGAGCCAGTGTCTCGGTCCAGGGAAACCGAGACCCTCTAGGCTTAACTATATCCCTTGCAGGCACTGAGCACTTTCTTTACTTAAAGCCTCAGTCCTCAAGTTACTAGCCCACAATGAGGATTTTTGGTAGTTTGCTGAACGGCTAGGCAGGATTCTGAACCTTTGTCCCCAACAGACAATGAACCAACATGGCAAAAAGACTTTTTACTTTATTAAGTACATAGGGTTACAAAAAGTTACAAAAGGCAGCAAATGCTAGAGGCATAAAAACTTCTAGGAAACATATCAGCATAAAACAACAAAGCTAACTGGCTAACTCTATTATTCCCTGACTCTCACCTGGGTCAGCTTCTTTTGTAGATCCTCAGGTCAGTTACCTAAGAGGCCTCATGGTCCTGGCGGGGCAGGATGTGCACCCACCACCTTTTCCACCAAGAGACAAAGACCAAAAACCCTGTCCTCTGGAAGTGGGGCTGAAAGCCCGCCCTCTCAGCTCTTCCCTCCCCCCTGGAGATCTACAGTGGCATCCCATCCTTGATGGGCGTCTTTCTGGCTGCCTAGGTGCTACATAATCACCTTCCATTGAGTTGTAAATTCTTAGCAGCTAGGACAGCAAGCCCCTTCTGTGTCTTGCCACTGCTGCTTATCCTGGTGAGGGGGGGGGCACCAAAGTATTTTGCATTGGGCCCCACAGCTCCTAAGGCCAGCCCTGAATAACAGCAATTGCTGTCGCCATCATGGAAGAATGTGGTCTTGCATGCACCCATGCTCAGACCTCTCCTCTCTGGCTCCAGCTCCTTGCATGGAGAGCAGAGGTATTTAAAGGGGCAGCCCTCTGGTGGGGAGCCATGCCACTCCTCCATTGCTCCATTGCATTCTTCCAGCCTCATTGTCAGCACTGACATGCGGGCTCGAAGGAGCGTGGCCTTGTGAGCATGGTCGGATCTGCTCCCTCCAGGGGCTCAGGCTTCTAGCTCAGTGGTCATCACTGGTCCTGGATCTTCCATTCCAGGGTCTCCCGCTCCATTGTCTCCAAATCTGGGGTCCCCAGCCTCAAGCCTAAGCTCCATCCTGGCATCAAGGCTTGGGACTGAGTCCAAGTCTGTTCTTACTGACTAGTGGCGTCCCAAGAGGGCTGCTGCAGGTGCAGACTACACTGGGTGACACCATTGGAGTGACCCTAAAGGAGGGGAACTGGGGGACAAAAGACTTTGCACTGGGTGACACCAAACATGCAACTGGTGCTGACTCCACTTCTTCCCCCTCCTGAGGGTCAAGGCCTTGGAGTCACGACATTAGCCAGGCTTCCTTTCTTCAAGTATTCAAGATGGCGAATGCTCTTTGAGTTCTCCACCGTGGAGCAAAACGTTCCCTTGTTTTGCTCTAACTGTCATTACTGGGGTTGCCGAGAGCGGAGATAGGCTCTCCATCTCAGCCTCACCCCCCCCCCTTTTTAGTTGAAGGCAATTTCCCACCTTTATTAACCTCTCTTGATCAGTCCCTTGTAATTCCTGCCCTCTTTGATTTTTCCCGTTCCGCTTGGCTTCTCGCTGACGGATAGTTTTAATTTACAGCTGAGTGACGTTTTCTTTTAAACCTCGACAGCAATTTGGGGATTTGTCGGATCCCCACCTGAACGCTGTCCGCCACGCGCCGCTCACTTTTAAGTACATCAAAAGCCCCCTGTCGTATCTGGTGAACTCATCCTCGGATGTCTGTGCCCCTCTCCCCGTTTTTAAGTTGCTTCCAATTTACCAGGCTGATTTGTTTTTTGATTGCTTTATTTCCTTCGTTCATGTTCTCAGATCTATTACCTACCCCTTGTTGCTTCTCATTATCATCTCGTCCTCCTTTAACGTTGCCGGACTCAACATGCTAAAACTTGGCTCTAATCTTGATAATGAAAAGGGTTTGAGGAAGGAGTGGATTGGGGGGTAATGAAGGCGTAATTAGCCTGTTGAACATTAAACCAATTGTGATATAGGAGCCCATTTTTTTTCCCTCTCCTCATCCAGGAAGCCTTCCCCATCTGGGGATAATAATACTTACTGGCTGTTCCAAGGATTACAACAGTATAGTACTTCTGAGTACTTTTGCACCCTCCAAAAGCACCATACAAATGCTAAGTCTCTTGATGCAAGGCTCAGTCAGGCCAGCGCTGTTTTGTTTCCAAAATCCCTCAGCCTTGTGCAGGGTAACATGAGTGCACCCCAGTTCCCACTGTGTGATGGTACAAAAGCTCTGTACGATTCTCTGGGCCCTCTGTGGCTGCCTCCCACCTGGGACACTGATGGCCAAATTCTCAAGATGTGTCCAAAGGCCCACCTAGAGTTGGCCTCAAGGGTTGACCATGCAGGCTACTAGATGAGAGCCCACCCTGCTGTCCTCCGGGAGCCCCAGCACCCATTGGCAGTAGTGTCCATGTGGTGGGTGAGCCCAGAGCCAGGCTTTGTCCCAAGACTCACAGCAACTTGGCACCAACACAGGTCCCTCCTCCAACAAAACATGAAACTTAATTCATAGAAAGGCACAGAGAGACTCTCTTTTATATTGTTGCATCTAATTTGGAGGTGAAAATAGGTTCAGGGGCGAGGCTTCTGTGCTGGTAGGGTGAAAATGTGTCCTGGGGCTAAGCTTCTGTCCTCATGTTGTGAGGCTATTGTGCCGTCAACCTGTGTGTTTCACACTGAACTTGAGCTCTTTACTGTCAGGATGGGTTGTGAACACTGCACTTTAAAGAAATGATGCTATGAATTCAGCAGGTGGAAAAGTGGCATTCTGCAGCCTGTATAAATTATGCAAACCAAGTGCCTTTCCCTCCTCCCCTCCCCACCTCTGCTGCTTTTTTTGTGAGATAGCCTGCCTTTTTAACCCTTTGGCCTAATCTTGTGTCTGGTAAGCTTGCGATTCTAGACATCTCCTCCAGCTTTTCTAGCTTCTGAGATGCATCAGGCACCGCCCACAAATTTTTTCAGGCGTGTCTCCTCCTAAGGACTAGAAACTTGATTTTTGCTTTGAAAAAAATTGTAGATTGTGATCCTCAGGACGCTGAGTTCTGCACCCAAACTGAATATTTTTTTTCTGTACTCTTGTGGAATTGTGCTCCGTGGGGTTTAAACTCTTCTTTTGCAGCCACCTGTTTGTTCTCTCTCTCTCTCTCTCTCTCTCTCTCTGTCTTGTGGTTGATTCATGTGCCATCAGAATTCGTGTATGTGATTTCTTTCCTGCCCTTCTCCCCCTGCCCCAATGTGCCTGTATCTCTTGCAAAGTCCCCTTGGCTTCCTGCTTTGTGTCTCACTCTCTGCCTTTTTACTCTGTCTGTTTGTGATTTCAGTGGACTTCTCTGTATCAAAAAAGGTCTCCTTTTAGAAGCAGAGCACATGTAGACGCCTTGAAGGTACCCCTCCCCTTCTCCTGGCACAGGAAGGTGTAGTGTGCTCCTTAGTGACACCCTTGCATGCTTCTGACTGATGACATCATTAACATCTGTGTCTTTTCCTTATTTAGCTTTTATCTTATTTTTTTTTTCTCCTCCTGAAACAAAAAATTTTTTTTCATGACATGGATTGCAACATTTACTGTGCCATTGAACAAACGGAGAGCCCCACATTTATGAAGTAGATCCAGAATGAACTTTTATCTAGGTCTTAATGTTTTGTTTTGTTCTTAAACCCTCTTTTGCTATCTGTCGGTTTCTGCAATCCCCTTTCTGACACCATCGACCATCAATGATTTGGAAAGTGTGTGGGGAGGTGTGAAATTCTCCTTTAAAGCACTGCTTTAGACCTCTCTGGTCCTCCCACTACTTCTCTACTTCGAGGACATTCTGTTTATACATGGACTAAGGAGATCTGCTGCAAGTTTCTTCAAACCTGCATTGGGGAGGGGGGAACAGATTCTCCACTGCTGCTTTGCAAAATTATTCTGGATCTTCTTCTAAATGACTCTTTCTTGACTTCCAACCAAATTTGCACTGGATTTGGGATCTTGAATCGCCCGTTTTGATTCAAGCATCAGTAGCTAACTTCACTGGGGGATGCATCCAACGATCTAGCTGGATTGATTGCCAACTATAAACTGATCACTGGGGAGAAACTTCACTGCACTTCACCCCATTCCATTGGTGGGATCCTTTTCTTTCTTTGGGGTGGAGTTGGGGGACAAAATGGCTAGTTGTGTGCTGTGTGTTCTGGGTCTTCACCCTGAATTTTTGCAAATATCATAACACTTGGGGAGCACGGAGCCCGGACACCATCTTCACAGGTCATTTGTATGCACTTGCCAATTTGATTTGGGATTTTGGAACTTGTTTTTATTTGGGCTGGTGGTGGGATCGGGGGTCAGGAGCCCCTCAAGACCACATGCAGTGTGACACCTGAAAGGGGACTGTGAGTACGGAAGATTTTTGGTGCAGTCTGGAACCCTGGGCGTTTCTGCTGTTGTGGGAAGTCGACGCTCATACAGCTGTATATGCATAGACAACCCCTTTCAGACCTGCCAGCAAATGTACAGAGGTGAGGAACGGTGCCCCAGTGTGGCCCAATGGGTGTGGCCCCACTTCCTCCATGCTACACACGTAGAGGAGGTGAGCATATAGTATAGTACGAACAAAGCCTAATAAATTTGCTGCAGTAGGCATGCGTGCCTTGGATTTTACCACAAAGGCAGAGGCCATTGGAGTGTGTTTGGAGCTCCATAAAACACAGCAACACACAATGCCCACTGGCGCATATTTGTGTAGATCCATGCTGTTGTCCAAAACAAAACAAAACACCATTCCTGCAAGGTGGGTTGTGTTTTAAGATTGCTTGCGGAAGGATATTGCAGTCCGCCACTCAATACAGAATTTTGGATCTCTTGAAAAGTGCATGAAACCGACCTGAGTAATTTCTAGGCAGCCCACTCCTGGAACAGGTTGGTTTGCGCTGTATCCAGCACAGGTTAGGAAGTGGAAGGAGCACAACTCCAGAGTAAAGGGACTTATGAGTAATGCCCCAGAGTAATGCCCCAGCCACCACAATGGGGCTACTCGGATCTGTGCCAGTGAAATTGCTGGTGTAATACCAGACTGCTTGGGGTGGGGGTTAGGTTCTGGCTTACGTGCCGGAGACCGGTCTCATCCCCTCCCAGGCCTGTTCACCCACTGACCTGCCCACTGCCCTAAAACACTCCCGCCATGCCCTCCCCAGCCTCCCGCACCAACTGCCCTTGTCCAGCAAAACCTTACTGGGTTCAGGCAACATGGAGGCTGAATGCGGCTTCCATAGGCCAGCAAGCATCCTCACACCAGTCTAGCTGACTCTGCCAGAGGCACAAACATATCTTACGGCACATTTGCGACACTCCTGGGCCGGTGCAAGGAGCTTGAGCCAGCCAAAGAGCACATGAGCCTTGCGCTCTAAGTCTCCCTGAAACTCTTTAGGGCTTATCTTCAAACTCCCCTAAAGGGTTGTCCCAAGAACGAACTTCCAAATTCGCATCAAATTCTCTTTAGCAATTCTAGGCCAAGCAAAACTTGCTAACCGGTTATCATTTTGCTGGAACAAAACTATTTAAATAAAATGAAATTGTTTTTATGAAAAAAAAAACCCAGTAACACCATATTTGCCAGGCAAAATGTCAACCCGTTCCCATGTTAATATCTTTCGGTGGTATTTGGGGGGGGGGGGGGTGTGAAATTTGTCATTGGGTGTGGAGTGAAGCCCACCAGTTTCACAGCCCCCTTTCCACTGGCTGCCAGTTAAAAATTAATAATTAAAAAAAACACCAAAAAGTATAGAAAATTGGTTGATACTATGAGAAGATCATTGTGTAGTTAGCAGCAACTGTTACCCTGCACATGCAAGATCTTGTCTGGTCTCGGAAGCTAAGCAGGGTCAGGCCTGGTTAGTACTTGGATGGGAGACCGCCTGGGAATACCGGGTGCTGTAGGCTTATACCATGATCTCGGAAGCTAAGCAGGGTCAGGCCTGGTTAGTACTTGGATGGGAGACCGCCTGGGAATACTGTGAGCTGTAGGCTTATACCATGATCTCGGAAGCTAAGCAGGGTCAGGCCTGGTTAGTACTTGGATGGGAGACCGCCTGGGAATACCGGGTGCTGTAGGCTTATACCATGATCTTGGAAGCTAAGCAGGGTCAGGCCTGGTTAGTACTCGGATGGGAGACCGCCTGGGAATACCGGGTGCTGTAGGCTTATACCATGATCTCGGAAGCTAAGCAAGGTCAGGCCTGGTTAGTACTTGGATGGGAGACCGCCTGGGAATACCGGGTGCTGTAGGCTTAGACCATGATCTCGGAAGCTAAGCAGGGTCAGGCCTGGTTAGTACTTGGATGGGAGACCGCCTGGGAATACCGGGTGCTGTAGGCTTAGACCATGATCTCGGAAGCTAAGCAGGGTCAGGCCTGGTTAGTACTTGGATGGGAGACCGCCTGGGAATACTGGGTGCTGTAGGCTTCTACCTTAGTCTTTCCAGACTGAAGGTTGCCAATTCAGTGTGTAGTTAGTGAGTTTTTTTTTTTTTTCCCCATTGCAAATTCCACTCTTGAAAATCAAGAGTTTGGGCCTCCCATTTCCTTCTTGCCAGCCCTTGATTTCAGTGCAAATTCTCATCAGAGAACCTTTGCCTGAGCTATACTTGACCAGGGCCTGAGATTTCCTGGTGCCTGAGGTGGTACCCTGAGTACTGCCCCTTCTTACCTGTGGTGCACCAGTTCCCACCTCCACGGTTGCTCCTCCTCTCCCTTCCTGCTTTTGAAAACAAAAAGTGGATTGAATTAGAAGAGGAGGTGGGGGATAGAGCAGAAGAGGAAGTGATGCAGGACAGGGGTGTGGCAAGTTAGAGCATTGGAGGTACTCTAGACTACTACCCTCCTGTCCTTCATACTGCCAGGCACAACGATTGCTGGGCCTAGACCACCACCACTCTTTAGAGTGGCCCAGACAAGTGGTAGGGCGTAAGTTCCATTGCAGTCAATGGGATTTAATGTCAGAGTGGGCATAAGATCGAGTTGCAGGGGTCATTACTGTGCCAATGGGGTGAACGATTGAAAAAAAAACTGCAGTTCATACCTACCCTCCTCCATCATGTTCATGTCTTCCAGCCAGACCTGGGCAGGTGATGCTACCCGCGAGGCAAATGCCTTCATCCATCACTGACGTCTTGTGTATATGCTTGCTGGGGGTGAAGCCATGCCCATCTCCTGTTACGGGGGTTCTCTTTTCTTTTCCAGGCCAAGCAAGCTCTGGGCTTAAAAGGTCTATTTCTCAGAAGTCCAAAGCAGGCCTCTCTAGACAGTCATGCTGCTGGCCAACTCAACCGCAAACACTCCTTTAGCAGTCACATTTTACGGCGGACAGCCAGCGCGCCCACCAAGAGCCAGAAGAGGACCAAGAAGGGCTTCCCTGAGATCGCGATCGACACCAAAGACAACAGCTCTGAAGGGGCCAGCGAGGACCGCGACCTGGAAGATTTCTCCCATCCGCGTTTCGATCAAGAGCCGGAGTTTGCGTCCCCGGCGCCTTCTCCTAGAGAGGGCGGTGCCCACAGGGAAGCTCCAGGCAAGGGGTTGAAAGGTAAGGCCCAAAGTATTGGCAAAGGTAGGAGCAGCCAAACCCGCGTGCACAGGGACGCCACCTTCAGCGAGCCCATCCGGAGGTCCAACCGGGTCCGCCTTCAGGAGCCGCCCCAAGAGAAACCGGGCGTCTTTGCCCGCTGCGCTGTCAACGGATCGGGTAGGATTGGCATGGCCACCAACTGCATGAAATGCATGATCGGCTCCAGCGAGAGCCCCGATTTGGAGTGCAAGTGGAGCGACCACTCGACCGCTAGGCCCGCCTCCGATGATGCCCCGCTCCGCACCCCCTGTAGCAGCCTTGCAGGCGACGAGGAGCGGTTGGAGCTCAAACAGTGGGGGATCCAAGAGCAGCCAAGGCGGCAGGCAGACCTGCCGCTCGGTTGTGGCTACGGGGCTGCCGAGAGCCTGCCCAGGACCTGCCAGCCCTTTGGGACTTCAGGGAAGAAAAATGGTGACTCGAAGGGTCACGGGGTGAAAGGTCACTCCAGGCAGAGGTGGCAGGGCCAGCCCGGTGGCAAATACGGCAGCACGATCAACTTGGTGACCGCCAGCAATGGCTCCGTCTCCTCCAACTCCAGCAGCCTGGAGAGCCTCGGAAGCCCCGATTTCCCCAAACGCTCGTCTGAGAGCTCCAGAAAGCAGGCAGGCACCCTGCAGAGGGAAATGAATGCCCTGTTTGCTGAAAAACTGGAGGAGATTCGAAGTAAATCCCCTATATTCTTCACTGGTAAGACCAGAACTGTGTCACCGCACCCCCCTGCCGTAGTTCATGTCACTGTCTCTGTCTCCCATTAGAAGACCCCCCCCTTTTTTTAATTTAAACGTTACCATTGTAGCTTTTAATTTAGCAAACACCAGCAGCGCATGTGTTTCTGTTTGGGATTGTCTCCAGCCTAGATGTGACAAGTCTCAGGCATGTGTTCGTTTGTCCAGTTCCTCCTGTAGACATCTGCAGTGTGTGTGTGTGTGTGTGTGCGCGCGCCTTGCAATCCCGTGCCACGTACATATGATTCTGAGATTTCTTTTTCATCCAACCAGAGCACCCTGCAAATGTGCAAAAAACCCCCCCCCCCCCGCCACTAAGCTTCCTGGGTGACCTTGGGCCAGTCACTTTCTCTCAACCTCACCTACCTCACAGGGTTGGGGTGAGGACAAAAGGAGGGGAGCAGCTGTGTACCCCGCCCTGAGCTCTTTGGAGGAAGGGTGGGTATAAAAATGGGGGGGGAATCAAATGTCAAATGAGGGCAAACTCTTTCAACGCAGCCCCATTAATATCCCGACATATCTCAAGCTATTTATTTATTGCATGATGATGATGATGATTTAGGTCTCTTTGTCTTTAATCTGCTCTTGTCCACTCTGATCATTTGGAGCGGTGTAATATGAACAGGTTTGATCAGAGGCAACCATCCTCGGTCTTCTCCCTTCTCCAACCATGGTCCAAGCTCTGGAAGGATATCATGTAACTACAACTACACAACTTGTAGTTACAGGTTGTGCTTACTTCCTAGGGCATTTGGGTTTGTGCAATCAGTTCTTGTTATCCGCTAGGGATAGGTGCCTGGAAACCCTAGTGGATAGTGAATTTACAGATAATGAACCATTGATCCTATGGGATCATGGGACCTATGGGATCAATGGGGTTAGGTGCAATGGATACCTGGGGGGAGGGGTATCGTCAGAATAATCCAGCAGAGACCCTCAGGAAGCCAGCTGAGTGTAGCAGGAAGTGCCAAAATATCTCTGAATGCTGTGGAGACCTTCAGAATCATGCCTGCAACCAGCTCCTTCCACCAGCCACTTTAAAGGAGTCCGCGCTGGTCACAGGCAAGCATTGTGAAGGTCCCTGCAGACTCTGGAAGGTCTCTGCATAGCTGATAACAGGAACAGAGGCACGGATAAGGAGAGAAGGTGGCAATTCTGCCCCGCATTCTACTTGAGGACCACCTTACAAGGTGAAGAATCGGCTGCAACATCCACCTCTGTTCCTTGGCTTCAGAAAGGAAGAGGGGAGTTGAGGAAGCGTGAAGGACAGGAAAGTGATGGAGATGATGCAATTGTCCCTGGCAATCTTTCCCGTCAGGTCTCCTCTCCTCCCCACTTCCTCTGCTGCTTAGTTTCCATCTTTCTTTCTGAAGTTAGGGAACAGGAAGAGGGCAGGCAGGAGTGAGTGTGTGGGTGGATAGAGGTGGGTGCTCCCTGCCAATCTTCCACCTACAGCAGCCTCCTCAGTCAGCCTCCCTGGTGGGCCTGCCCTTGTGATTTCAATGAAGCAATGTCCAGATTCATATTGGTTGGCTACAACCCTTAGCGTTGCACCCAAACTTCCAAAGAGAGGCGTAGCGTAAAAATGTGGAACGTCCCTCTTTCTTGCCACTCGAACCCCCTTTTTGTTTTCCTTTGTGGCTGGAATGGGGAGCTAATGTCGGTCCACCCCGTTGACTATTCACCTCGGGCTGCTCTGGTTGGTCCAAAAAGGAGTCTCGAGATCCTACAGATGTAACGTCTTCCAGCTCTCGCACTTTCCCCGTCCTCCTTGCTAATTTATTCCTGATCCATTCCGGCCTTCCCTGAATTAACTGCATTTTTTCCTCTGTTCTGTCCTGTTCCACATGCACTCTTGTCTCTGTAGTTAAGAACTGAAAGGAAAGCAACTCACAGGTAACTGTCAAGCTGAGCTGATTTCTCTTGCCTCATTTCCTTCTGATGTATCGTAATTATCTCTGGCTTTTCTCTAGTCTTGGCATGACTGCTTGAGATATTCTTTGCATGCTTTTGGTTTGATCGGAGGGGGGAGAGAAGGGGGGAGAGGAGAACTCTTGCTTCTAGATTTTTTTGCTTACTCAGCCATTTTTGTATCCTGACTTGGATCTCTTATATGGAGCAATGGATCTCTTATACGTTTTATTTTTCCTGGGTATTAACAGCTCAAAAACTTTCCTGCCACTAGCATGGTTTCTTGTAGCATGCCAGCATGTGTGTGTGTGTGTGTGTGTGTGTGTGTGTGTGTGTGTGTGTGTGTATCTTCAGTTTAAGGGATATTTCTAGAGGAAAAAAGGTAACCTCCAATAGGCAAACTGAGCCATTTCATAACATTTAGTGCTCTGCGGTGGTCCAGTTGCCTATGAGGATTTGTGTAGACAAATTCCTCACAGGCGTGGGACCCAATCCCTCGATCACCAGCGCCATTTCATATGGTTGTTCAGGTTGCACATTGCACAAGGCCGCCGTTCACATTGGATGGAGGAGGAATGTGGTGGAATGTCGCTTCCCGCAGGGAGGAAGGGGTGCCTTTTTCAAATTTGCACAAAGACGCCATATGGCTAGCGGCATCCATGTTGGTCACACTGTTGATTCTGGTGTGATGCGCCTAGAGATAAGGATGTACGAAGAGCCTGCTGAATGTATGAAGAGACCAAGGCCTCCTAGCCCAACCTTCTGTTTCCCACAGTGCCCCACCAGCTGCCCCTGAGAAACCCACAAGCAGGAGAGGAAGACATACCATCTCCTGCAAGTGCTATTCAGAGGCAATTTCCTCCCTGGGTAAGGGGAGGTAACAGGTAGCCATCATGGCTAATAGTCACAGACTTGCCTTCCATGAATTTCTCTGATCCACTCTTAAGAACATAAGAACAGCCCCACTGGATCAGGCCATAGGCCCATCTAGTCCAGCTTCCTATATCTCACAGCAACCCACCAAATGCCCCAGGGAGCACACCTGATAACAAGAAACCTCATCCTGGTGCCCTCCCTTGCATCTGGCATTCTGACATAACCCATTTCTAAAATCAGGAGGTTGCACATACACATCATGGCTTGTAACCCGTAATGGATTTTTCCTCCAGAAACTTGTCCAGTCCCCTTTTAAAGGCATCCAGGCCAGATGCCATCACCACATCCTGTGGCAAGGAGTTCCACAGACCAGCCACACGCTGAGTAAAGAAAGGCTCTTAAAGCCTTCCATCACCAGATAGTGGCCATCACCAGAAGTTCTGACAGCAGATTAGTTCTGCACCTCGTGAAGAAGCTCTTGCTTCTGTCCGTCCTGAACCTGCCACTAACCGGCTTCATTGGGTGACTCCTGAGTTCTGGTATTTCACGAAGCAGAAGAAAACTTCTCTTGCCCACACTGTGCATCATTTGACAAGCTTTGCGCCTGCTGCCCTCCTCAGCTGCCTTTATTCTAAATGAAAAAATCCCCTCTGCCACAGCCTCTCCTCTGTAGGGAGAAGTGCTCCAGCCCCCTGATGTTTTTTTTTTTTCATAGGCATGGACCAAAGGGCAACCTCAGTGCAATCAATGTGCATGATCACCGAGGGTCTGTTTCAATGGGTAGCTTACTTACATCCTCATGTGCTCGCATCAGTCAAATGTACGCAGGAAGAATTTTGCTACATTTGTGCGAAACTGAAGTTGCTTTTTGGGCACCTTTTTTTTTTTTTTTTTGCACTGCATCAAAAAAACTAATGATGTGGGGGGTCAGAAGAAAGGAAACCTGTTCATTCCCCAGTTCCAGAGTCTAATTCTAGAAATTCTTCATGTTAAACTGGAATTCAGGAGGGGTGGAATGAAGGACTGAGCAAGCCACAGAAACCACAGTGCTCTGTGGGCCCAATCCTATCCAGTTCTCCAGGGCCAGTGCAGCCATGCCAGTGGGGTGTGTGCTGCAGCCTGTGGTGTGGAGGCATTCACAGATGATTCCTCAAGGTCACAGAACATTTGTTCCCTTACCTCCGGGCTGCATTGCGGCTGCACCGGTGCTGAAAAGTTGGACAGGATTGGGCCCTGTGTTCCCTGCTCTCCCCTACCCTGGTCAGATCTCCCTTTTGGATACTATGTCCTCTTTTGGGTACCACATTTCCAGGAGGTTGATGATAAGCTGGGACAGGTTCAGAAGAGGGCAACTAAAATGCGGAAGGCTCTGGAACTCAGGTTCTCTGGAGAATGGTTAAGGGAGTGTGTCTTGTTTACTCTGGAGGAGAGAACATGAGGCTCAGGGCTGGACATGAGGAAGCATTTCCAAAGTGTAAGAGCTGTCCAACACTGGAACAGCCTGCCTTGTGCAGTTGCGTGTGCTCTCCTGCTGGAGATTTTTCAAGCAGAAGTTGGATGGCCACCTGTCAGGGATGCTCAAAAGGGGTTGTGCTTAGATGACCCCCCCAAAAAAAAAGATATTTTCCAACTCTCACAATCTATGATTCCATGAATGAAGGAATGGAGCAGAGAAAATCCACTTGTTCTGAAATGCTTTTTCCTTTTCCTCCTACAAAGGCCAGATCGGGAGAGGCAGGATGCACATGTAGGGTTGCATCACCTCCCTCTGCTGTGGGGCAGGGTTTTTTTTTCCATTTGAGATACTACCATGGTGGTTCTTTACGGAGCTTTACGAGGAAGTAAGGATTTGAACCTGAGTCTCCCCACTCCGAGCCTAACACTCTGACCACTGCGTCTCTTAGAACCTGGGGCCACGTGGGGGTGCTTTGCCTTTATAGGCAAGAGTCATAGCTGTTAATGAGTTGACTCTTCACCTATGTTTCCTTCACTCATGATTCCCCCCCCCCTGTTTTCCTCTTCCCCAGAAGTCCGCCGATTCTCGATGCAGAGATCAGTCACTTCATTATGCAGCCTGGAGACGATCAATGAAGAGCCCTTTTTTGCCAATGAGATCCAGCATGTCCGGTCTTGCTTGTCTCTGCCCAGCACACCTGCCAGTGATCCCAAAGAAGGGTCTGTACCTGAGAACTCGCGCAAAACGGGGGCAGAAGGACGTGACCTTTCGGACCAGCGGGAGGAACGTCCTCTTTTGCCACGCACAGCGGAAGATTCAGGTGAGAAGACGCTACCCAGAACCATTCCGAAAGTGCTGAGATGGGAAGACGTCGGACAGAGCACCGCCAAAGAAGACAGCTGGGAAAAGGCATGTGGCGATCAGCCTGGTTCACAAACTCAGGAAAGCATCGCGCTGGCCAACAATTGGCTCCATTCTGCTGGAAACTGCCAGAAGCAAAGAGACGGGGCAGTTGAAGAGCTGAGAAGCATCAAAAGACCGGAGAAGGAAGGCATAACCATGAACGGGAGACCACACCAAAGCCACCTGGACAAAAACACCGCATCTACTCCGCCTCAAGAATCTCCCCAACTAACTCCAGCCGCTGCTATGCCCGGACCTCATGTGGTAGTGAGGAGGTCCAAGAGCGAAGGGTACAGACTTTGTGACTGTCCAGTCACCGTGAGGCATCCCTGCGGCTTCTCCCCAGCAGCGGAGGTGTACTCCGACGCCACAGTCAATGACCGTATCTGGAGCAAGCTAGACTCCAACAGTCACAGGGACAGCATGTCTTCTTCTTCCAGCATGTCCTCCAATGATACAGTGATAGACCTCTCCCTGCCCAACCTAGCGCGGAAAAGCCTCCCAGACCTCGGCGTCCGGCCAGAAGTTATTGCCCAGCGAAGAGGCGTGCGCCCGTGGTCTGCAAATGCTGCGTCTGGGCACGAGATGCCCACTGTGACCAAGAGCAAGTCCAACCCCAACCTGAGGTCAGGCCAACCCAGCGAAGATGAGCTGTGCCCTCGACCGCTGTCCAAGGGCCCTGAGATCGGATTATCATCCATACCCAGGAGACACACCTGGAGCAGGCTGTATATGGAAAGTCTCAAGCAGTCTTACGCAAAGCCCAAAGACCAGGAGAGAACTGAGGCCAGTCAGGCCAAGTCCAAAAGCCTCGGCGATCTCACCTCCGATGACATCACCTGCGCCTTTGACAGCAAGTACCGCAGCATCAGTCGGAGCTTCGTCACCCGCTCCATGAGGGAGCAGCGCCGCTGTGGGGCTGCGAGGGTTAAGCCTCTGGACGAGCTCACGGAGCGCTTGAAAAAACTGACCACCTTCCAGCAGGCCAACGACATCACGTCCCCCACCAGCCTTGAGCAGTTTGAGTCGGAGGAGGAAGAGGAAGGGATGGGCCTCCTGCGAAGGTCCTCGTCCCGGAGCCAGAGCAGGGTGAGGTATATCGCCAATCGGGCCAGGCAGGCACAAGAACGGCAGAGGCTGAAGAACTTGGCGCTGGTCAACGGGAGTCCCATAGAGGAGAGGGGTAACCCCGAAGGGGCCTGCTGCTTTACCCGCGGGGCGTGCATGGACACGGCTTCCCCCAGTCTGTTTACATCCCAACTCAAGAACCAAACTGACTTGAAAAACTGCGACCCCGAAGTCCTCTTTATGTACAAACTCTAACTCTGGGAAGGGCTGATCGAGGCTGATGTTTACATTCCTGTCGAAGCAAAACCAACAAAAACCTTTTCAGAAGCGCACATGTGGTGCAGAACACCCTGATTCACAGATCGCTCTTCCTCCTCCTCCTCCTTCTCCTCTCAGCCTCCAAATTCCCTGTGTATGGATAATAAAACTGAATGCAATCTGTAGCACTCAAGATAGGACAGGGGGGCAACAGGTCTGGAGAACATCTGCCCCCCCGCCTATGATCTCTGGAAGGCATGTCCAAGGATGCGCATGACTTTGTGTTTCTGTTCTTTGTGGCCCCTTTTCTTCGGACTATCCTCCTCACAAGACCGAGTCCCCAGCACATGGCAAACATGGAACTGCCACCTTCCCAGAGCGCCCGGTGCTGTCTCAACCATCTCCCTCCAAAGCCGCAATTGCCCAAATCCGATTCCTGAAGGCAAAGCAGCGTTGGCAAATGCCCCAAAAGAACCAAGATGGGAGGCAGATGCCGGTTCTGATGAGAGCTGAGCTTTGTGGCGTGATACAAGCGTCTTGCATCTTACAGAGGAGCGTGTATGCAATGCTTGATGTATGCGTGCACTTCTCCCCCAGTGTTGTGCCTCTGTTTCCACAGGTCTCACAGGGCTTTGAACCGCTACAAAAGCATGGCAGAATGGTCTACTGGTACAACAGTGGGGGAAGTGTACACTGTGTCTTGTTGCATTGTCTTCACCATCGTTTGAAAGGACCGGGGCCCGTCTCCCAGTTTTGTCTCCTTTGGCATGTCTTCCCCACCACCCAGCTCGGCCCGGCTTACTTTGCCTTCTCTTTTCTACATTGCCTTGTTTGTGGGGATGCTGGGCTCCAGTGAGTGGGTGAGGGGCCCCCTTCTTTCTCTCCATCCCACCCGACCCTCATCTCAGCACTGACAGCCTGGCCCACAGGAGTGCAGGGTAGGGACGTAAGATTCTCAGTTCCCCAAATGCTTCTCTTCCTCAAACTTGACTCTTCTAATATGCCAACGTAGGGCTTTCTTTTAATGCGAAAGAGCATGTGGGTGAGGGTTGCTTAGTCCTTCCCTGGGTGCTGCAAACCCTCTGTAGCCGCCTCTTTCCCTCCCTGCTGAGTTGGCTTTGAGTACTGGGATTTGACGGAGGAGAAAAGAGCTCAGGGTGGGGGCAGTCTGCAGGGGGGGGGGAAACCACACCACCTGCAGTATGACCCCATTTTGTTCTAGAATTCAGACCCTTTTCCCAGTGGCGGACCTCCCTAGCTCTGTGCCCTGGACAAAGTTCCGTGATGGTGCCCCCCCCGTGTCCCCATGCACTAATCCGCCCTCCCCCACTCACCTAAGGCTCATGGAGCCTCGCATGACCCAAGGTGGCATTGGGGAAGCCTCTCTGAGCTTCCCTGACACTATAAACTGCTTCGGAAAAATACGGAAGCACAGCTTCTGACCCCGTTGGGAAGCGCAGAGAGATTTCCGCGGGGTCCTACAACCTCGCGCCCGAGGCATTTGCCCCATAGAACCCAATGGTAGGTCCGCAACTGCCTTTTCCATGGCTGCTGTACGTATGACTGGAGCAGACCCAAGTTCGAACAAAGGGACCCTCCACCATCCAGCCTAATTTGGCTCATTGTTTTGTATTGGTAACTCAGTCTGGACCCTAAGCCTGACCTCCTCCAATCCCCCCCCCGCACACACACACCAGTATTTGCCAAGCAGACTTACTTGTGTGTTCATTTCAGATTCACACCAGAAGACATTCCCAACCCTGCAGCTTGTGACTCACGCACCGGGAAATCAAAACCCCTCTGCTGTAATAACACAGGCCAACACACATTTTGCTTCCTTAAATGTTGCACCAATTCCCGGGTACATTTGGGGTGCCGATTCCAAAAATGGCATCCGTTTTGCCCTATCACGTCTAGTTTTGGAGACACGGCATAGCCTCATTAGTGAATGGTTTAAGCAGCTTCCTCATGAGGAAGCCTACGTCATGGCTTCCTCATGAGGAAGCTGCTTGAACCATTCACTAATGAGGCTATACTATATCTCCAAGACTAGATAGGGCAAAACGGATGCCATTTTTGGAATCGGCACCCCAAATTCATATCAAACCACCATAAAGTTTGGGGGAAAAAATTTCTGACCCTCAATTTTGTAGCCCTGTGTAATTGATCGAGCAGTTTGATTGTCATGGCTTCCTTAACCCTTCTGGAACTTTCTGCGGACATAGGGACTCTTGCCAGTTTTAACAAGCCGATCACAGCCCTGACAGAAAGCTACAACTCCCAGAGTTCCTCAGGTTGAAGCCACAAAAGGTTGAAGCATGTGAAAGTTGAATGTAGATAGGTGTCCCCTCCTGCCTTTCGCAGTCCTTTCCTTCATCTTTGTTTAACCCAGAACATCACCCTGGTCTCTTCTCAGAATTTTGGCTAAACACTGCTCTCTGCACGAGGGTGTTTGCCCCACCTGGTCGGTTACCGACTTGACCTCTTCCATTTGCTGCCACAGTGAGACAACTAGGGGTTAACTAAGGGTGTCCATTTTGCTCCTCTATGAGAGCGATGGTTGAGGCACCACTTGAAAGGGGCAAGAGTTGGAGGCAGTGGCCCAGAGACAACTTCAAAAGGGCTCAGGGGCAGAGCACGTCCACAGCACCTGCGGGTCTTGTTCCTTCACTGGTAGCTCTCACCAAGATTCCTCCCATCTGCCGTGGTTATTAGCAGGACACCTATTTTGAACCCATGCAGTAGTTGGAGGAAAGCAAGAGAGAGGACCAACAGAGGTTCCAGGGGATCTTCAGCAAACTACCCTCGTTTACTCCTACCTAGGTGGGACCCAAGACAGTCACCCCCACCCACCAAGCAAAGGCTTTTGGGAACAGACATGGTCTCAGGGATCAGCAGCAGACACTTTGGATGTCCAGTGCCGGCTCTCGGCAAGTGGAGGAATTGGGGGGTGGGGAGGAGGGCAGAAGTGCGAGAGACTCAACCCCTTCTGTGTGCCTTGGAGCTTTCCATGAGCTGAATGAGGACCACATGACTTTAGACTGGAAAAGTCTGTCGGTAGCCGTCTTATCAGTTTGTCCGACCTTCCTTGCTTTAGCCACTTCCTCGTAGGAAAAGTGTTGGGGCGGCCAATGAAACAGCCAGGGGAAGTTCCCCGTTTCCTCTGTTTAGCCTCATGATAGCTGAAAACGTCATTTCCCAGAAATCCAAAAACGGTTCGGTGGTACGTTCAAGATTCAGCTGTACATAGCATGTGCGGAATGACCTTTTCCCCGTCCGATTTTACATCCCTTTGTTTTTGCACTGCCACGCAAAATACGTTTTAAGAGAAAATAATATTTAAAACAATTTAGAGAACTTTAACTCTGTTTAGAGTTACGCAAAATAACCTCTTTTTTTTTTTTTTTACTTTTTGGGTTTTAATTTGTTTTTCCATAATTATCATTTATTAAAATGACTGTATATTTTATTGGGGAAGAAAATGGGGAGGGGGGGGTAAGAATGTTTATCAGGCTGCATTTTTTTAAAAAGAGAGAGAAGTGACTTTAATATTAGCCCCCTTGTTCCATGGGGCAAAGGGCAGTGGAGGGAGGGGTTTGATTGAGGGCTTCTGTTTGTTGTCATGGGTTCATTTGTAACAATTCTTCTCTGTATATTTGAAATAATTTAAAATCTATTTGTAAAACCATCTGACACTACTCAAAATAAAGATTATTTAACCTATTTGTCTTTCAGTGGTTCATTCGCAGCTAAAGAAACATAAGAATTTGTTTTGGTTTGGCGGGGGGCTTTGGGATGTGACAAATCTAGGCCCATCAGTGCCTCCAGATGCCATAGAGAAGCAAGTGCCCCCCCCACAAGTAGCTAGCTCTCCACTATGCCTGGCCCAAGCCACCCCCACGCCCGAAGCAGCACCAAATTTTCCACCTTTTTCCCCCCTGCCTGCAGTTTGGCCTGCATGTACAGACGGATGTCCACGGATACAGTTCGCAAATTTGAATATCCATGTAGGCAGAGCCCACAGCCAGAGGGCCTCAGAGAACCTCCCGGATGTGACTGCAAGGCACTTCCTGTTTGCTGGGGCAGCCCCATTTCATTATCTGTTGAATTCAGTATCCGCAGGGGTCCTTGAATGGGTCCGCCATGGATACCGGGGGCCCACTATACTTGCTTGCCCACCTTTTCACATCCTCCCTGCCGCTATCCTGTTTCCAGCTCTCTCTTTTGAACGGCCTGGGTGGGTGGAATCCAGACGGAGAGTGGAAGTGGCAACTTCTGCTGCTTGCTCCGGGTTCTGCTCTACTCACAGCCTGTTTTGAAGAGAAGTGGGGAGAGCATTGCACTAGCGGGGCTAGAGGATGAGGAGAGGCACCCAGAAGCGAGCTAAAAGAGGTTTGCGGGATAGGTGGCACCCTGCCTTCTCCTCCAGCACAGCCACCCCAATCCTTTTCCCTCTCACTCTCCTTCCCACAAGGGAAGCACAGGAGAGAATAGACAAAGGCAGTCATCCCCTGCAAGTCTGACACCTCAATCTGCCCCGTGGCTGGGCCGGCCCTGAAGGGGCCACCTTTGCTCTGCCTTCCTTTAAGGAGCCTTAAGGGAATCTTGCCTGTAGGTCAAATCCAGCTGCCTTCGCTCGATCTCAGCCAGTGTTCCTACGAAGATGGATGATACCTTGATGGTGCCGGAATGCTGAAAGACGGAGGCTGTAATGGCGTATCTACGTGGTGATATTAATCCTCAGAGGTATGTTGTAAAGCTTACATGGTTTGATTTCTGAACATCATGTACTCTGATGGTGTTCCAGCCTGTGGCTATTACAATAGATTGTATTTCATGAGGCTCACACAGGAGCAATGCTCTACGGTAGAGGGCAAACTTGGCAGCTAAAAACCATCAGATAGTAGATGGTAGGCAAGGCCTATGCCAGAGATCCTTAAAAGCTGCTGCCAGTCAGTGCTGGTAGGGCAGAGCTAGCTGGACCAGCTGTCTCGGATGCACCGTGTGGCAGCCTCATAGGAAGCTGCTTCTTTCTTGCCTATCATATACAGGCTGCTTAACAACCATTCATTTAACAATGGACCGCATATATGACGGTGGTCAAAGCACATTAAAGATGCTCTTAATGAGGCAATCACATCTTCCATAGCCTGCAGCAGAGTGTCAGTTTACACAACAAAGAGGCTCTTAATGCAAAGAAGGGGCAGTCTATCTCCAGTAGCCTGTGCAGCCAGCTAGAGTCTGGCAGGGAGTGTCTGTTTACACAACAAAGGCAATAGATTGGACTGAATGTTCACTTAATGACCTGATTGCATAACAACAGAGATTGGCTAAGTAGCGCACACCTGTATAGGATACTGCTCAATACGGAGTCAGACCGTTGGTCCATCCAGCCCTGCATTGTCAACACTGGCAAGCAGCATCTTCCCAACCCTATCCAGATTTTGAACCATGGAACTCTCTGCATGCAAACTGAGTGCTTTGCCAGAGAGCTGCAGCCAGAGATGTCACTAGGGTTTGTGCCACCTGGTGCGAGAGCTCAGTGCATGACTTCCACGACGGACCTCCTTCTGTACCAGACCATACAGAATAAATGACAATATCATATGCACAGCTTAAATGCAGTGGCACCTCTAGGGTTGGTATCACTCCCGCTAACTGGATTCATTCATTTTAATATAACAGAGTACAAATAACCCAACAAATCAGTAAGCCACAAAAAACAAAAAAAAAAACCAAAAAAAAAACCAAAAAAAAAACTGTGGCCAACTTGATGACACAACTGAATAAGAATTCTAGGATTAGCTCTGATACATGGAAAGGAGAGCTGACTCTTACTAACAACTAACAGTGTTAGTTAGAGTGTGTCCCTGCTGTGTCACAATAGTGCCTCTGGCTCTCAGAACAATCAGTCTCATTGATCAGTTTTGAGATAAGGAAATCCACTTTTTGCGGCACGTGGCAGTTCCTTTTCTGGTTATTCGGTCATAACTTTTGATAGAATACAGATATTTCGACAGGGTGTGTTTCCTTACATTCAGCATTAAATTCCACATCAAATGTTATATAACATGATGGTATTATGAAAAAATACCAAGATTTCACCATTTTGGTGTCAAACCCCCCCCCCAAAGTGCATCATCCAGTGTGGTTTGCAAACCCCCACACCCCCTAGTAATGCCACTGGCTACAACCCCTCATGTTGAAAGATAGCTGCCTTTTGAATGAGCCCATTGCTAGCACTGATTTGCAGTGTCACTCCAGGATCTCAGATGAGCCTTTCCCAGCTCTACCTGGAGAAGCTTCCAAGAAATGAATTGGAGACCTCCTGAATACATGTGCTGTAGTGCTGAACCATAGCCCCTCCCTGTGCCTCATAATCCCATATTTAGTTAGGATGCAATTAAAATTTTTCACCTCCTGTGCTGAAGCGACAAAAACTAACGAGTGCAGCTTTAAAGCTGCAATTAAGCGCACACAATATTAAGACAACGATATCACACGATATTAAGACAACGATATCACACTGAAACTGATCAGAACCGACCAACAGAGAAGGGCTGCCATTTCATACATATTTACCTGAGAGCAAGCCCTATTGAGCACAGTGGGGCTGTCTTCTGAGTAAATATGCATAGGATAGTTAGACAATTAAATCAAGACCCTGAATATGTAAAATTAAAATGCAGAGCTTTTGACTTGGACTCAGTTCCTTCCCCCACCCACCTACTTGAAACTTCTCTGTCTTCCGCAGACTGGAAAGGTGACTGTATAGTTATTTATCCTGAACAAAGCAGATAGTCAACCCAGCTTCTTTTGATTCCCATTCCCTTTTGTTAAAAATCCTTGTCTCCCTTTTTGTCTTCCTGCTGAAAACGTCTTTATTTCAACACACATTTTTATAGAAGTCTATGAGCTGCATACAAATTTGTAGATGTGGCCATGTCTTATACAGGTGGGCCCTCCATATTCGCGGATTAGCTACCCGTGGATCTAGCTCAGGGGTGTCCAAAGTTTTTGGCAGGAGGGCCACATCAGCTCTCTGACACTGTGTCGGGGGCCGGGGGGGGGAAGAATTAATTTACATATGATTACATAAGTGAATATATTAAAGATGAACTTATATGAATGAATGAAGGTCTTGCAATAGCTCAAGGCCTATACAAGGCCTTGCACAAAGCAAGGCTGGCCTTTTCTTTGCTGCCACTACTGCATCACAGGCGTGAAAAAGCAAGCAGTGGAGGGAGCCCACAGCTCATGCGAGAGGTCAAACAGTCGCCCTCACTCTGAGAGCAGTTGCATCGGGCCAGTGTGGGCTCCAACAAATCTCTGGAGGGCCAGAGGCTCATTGGAGACTGGGGGTTCCCTGAGGGCTGCATTGAGAGGCCTTGAGGGCTGCAAGTGGCCCCAGGGCCGGGGTTTGGGCACCCCTGATCTAGCTCAATGTGGGTGCTCCAGACCCACACTGAGCCAGATTAGGCCCAACCTGAAGCCTCCAGAGGCAACCAAAGCTGTGGTCTGGTCACCTCTGGAAGGTCTTTTAAGTGGGATATCTTAGAAGGTCACTTCTGGTTTTGCATGAAAACCGGAAGTGATGTTTTAAGACCTTTGGAGGGGCCACCTGTGCAAAACTGGAAGTGACCTTCTGAGGCAGTGATTTTCAGTCTTTTTCGTCTAAGGGCACACTGACAAGGTACTAAAATTGTCGAGGCACACCATCAATTTTTAGACAATGGACAAGGCACACCATGCTGTTGGCAGGGGGCTCACATCCCCCAATAGCCCTACTAATAAATGACCTTCCCTCAAACTCCCGCGGCACACTTGCAGACCGTTTGCGGCATACTGGTGTGCCACAGCACAGTGGTTGAAAATGGCTGTTCTAAGGCTTCCTAGAGGCCTCAGAAGAGGCTCTAGTCACCTTTGGAAGACTTAAAGGTGCCAAACCACAGATTCTTATTCACAGTTTTTTTGTATTTGTGGGGGGGTCTGAGAACAGGGGATCATCAGCAGATACTAAGGCACCACCTGTAAAATTTGATCTTCTGGGGAGCGGAAATGGTCTCTGGGATCACAATAATCTGTTGTTAATTTCAGCAACTGAGGAAATTTGGTAGCAACCATTTTGGGAATGTGAGAACCAGGATGGTGTAGTAGTTCTTGGACTTAGACCTGGAAGATCCAGGTTCAAATCTCTGCTCAACCACAAAGCTTCTTGGGCAACCTTGGGCCAGTCACCGTCTCTCAGTGTAACCTTCCTCACAGGGTTGTTGTGAGGACCAAAAGGAAGGGACTATCAACACTACCCTGAGCTCCTTGGAGCTTCTGCTGTCTTAGTTTCTGGTACTTTGGGTCCATGTGAAGGCAGCCAGTGGAACAGATCTCCCCTTTCCTGCTTCTTTGAATCATCTTGAACATTGTCTTAAAATCCAAGGCAGCAGCTTCTTCCCCTCTGTCAATTACTCCCCCCCCCCCAAAAAAAAAAAAAATGCTTCCAAGTCCTTTCTTTCCAAAAACAAGGATATCCCTTTCTTAGACTTGGGAGCTACAGTAACTTTTGCCATGTCCCTACAATGTCCTTCAGGACTTGGACGGCTCTGACCAATGGGCAAGACGAGCTGTATGATGTGCCGCGACTCGTCCGGCATTGTCATTGGAAGAAAAGGTCTCTCATTAATATTCGCGAGGCACCAGCTCCGAGTCTACCGCTGTTTAGCTTTGGTCTGAAAAGCCTTCGGGGTGGGGGGTTGTTTGTCATATACGTAGAACCTGGAGACAAGGCACAGAGCTCATTAGCCCAGGCAAGCTAATTTATCAAACTTCTCCATCCAGTCCAAATAATTATGGTATTTTATACACATTCTCTGGGTCCCACCAGATGTTTTTTAAAGACCTTGGTCTTCCTCTCAGAGACCCAAAGCACTTGACAACTAACGAATTTGATGATGCAAATCAGACATTTCTGTGTATGTTCTTTTAAACACCTTATTGACAATAACAATATTTACAGAGTATTTTTGAGTTTCTTTGTTAGTCCTCCAAGGTCAAGCAGAATCTCCTGGTAGGCCTCTGACAGCCCAATGCAATCTTAGGTTTATGGTGGTGGATCTTGTGATCTGCCGCCATAAGTCCCAGAGTGGCAACGCAAAAGATGTGCCACTGTCATGCACTGCAAGACTGCAAGCGCAAATGGCTAGAGGCCCTGTGTGTGTTGGTGGTTGGCAACCTTCAGTCTCAAAAGACTATGGTATAAGCCAGGGGTGCCCAAACCCCGGCCCTGGGGCCACATGCGGCCCTCGAGGCCTCTCAATGCGGCCCTCAGGGACACCCCAGTCTCCAATGAGCCTCTGGCCCTCCAGAGACTTGCTGGAGCCCACACTGGCCTGACACAACTGCTCTCAGCATAAGGGTGACTGTTTGACCTCTTGCATAAGCTGTGGGATGAGGGCTTCCTCCACTGCTTGCTGTTTCACGTCTGTGATGCAGTAGCAGAAGCAAAGGAAAGGCTGGCCTTGCTTTGTGTAAGGCCTTTTATAGGCCTTGAGCTATTGCAAGACCATCATGCATTCATATAAGTTCATCTTTAATATATTTATTTATGTAAACTTATGTAAATTTATTCAGATTTTAAATGTAAATTCATTCTTTTTTTCCCTGGCCCCCGACACAGTGTCAAAGAGATGATGTGGCCCTCCTGCCAAAAACTTTGGACACCCCTGGTATAAGCCTACAGCACCTGGTATTCCCAGGCAGTCTCCCATCCATGTACTAACCATGTACTAACCTGACCCTGCTTAGCTTCCGAGATCAGACAAGATTGGTCATGTGCAAGGTATTGGCCAATGGCTAGCCCAGGCCCTGCTGGAGCAGGTAAGATAGCGGTGGGGCAGGGGGCGTGAGCAGTTTAGAGGAGGTGCAGGGTGGGAATTGGAGTGAGCAGGAAGCAGTTTGAAGGCAGGAGGGGGTAGATCCTGGTGGCAGTTGCACACCCCAGGAGGTGGGCAGGAGGTCTGGTCTAGAGGGTAGAGCCTCCATTTGCCTGAAGATTAACATCCACAAGGTCGCCAGTTCGAGGCCACTGGCACCGTGCGACCTTGAAACAGCTGGCATCTGCTCGGAGCGTGGGAGGATGGAGGCCAGAATGTTAAACCAGATCAGAATGTAACACCTTGAATGTAGTGGTTCTTGAAAGAAAGAACCTTCTTTCAATTTGTAAAAATCCCTGCATGGATTTAATAAGCCTGCCTATGTAAACCGCCTTGAATAAAGTCTTGAATAAAGACCAAGAAAGGCGGTATATAAATACTGTATATATTATTATATATTATATTATTCACCTAACATGCCCCCTGATGCTCCTCTGACCTATGCCAGTTATTTGGCATACGTTCAAGAAGATCTATTTGTGGTCACCCACCCCACCATAGGATACAGTGCACCCTCTGTTGGTGCCAATGCATCCTGTAGACTGGTGGGAGCTGGGGTAGGATTGGGGCACAAGTCATTTCAAGCAGGTCATTGAAAATTTAAAAATGTTAAATAATTTGGGTTCAGATTCATCAGATTTGAAACATGCGTTTTTGTTCCAAAAACGCAGGTCCAGGTTCATCCTCCTCCTGCTGACACTCCCTTTAAAAAGTGAATCTGTGACCAGTTTTGACAGCTTTCATGCAAGCTAATATTTTTGATGGTGAGCCCTTTGGAGACAGGGAACCATTTTATTTAGCGACGTCAACCGCTTTGAGAACTATCGGGGTACTTCTGGTGGGAAATCAATATGTAAATATTCTTAAAAGTAACTGATATCAAGGGGCACTTTTTCCTTTCCATGCAACTCTATAAAATGAATAAAATAAGTATCACATATGTATCACATAAAATATGACAGCAACTGTTACCTTGCACATGCCCAATCTCATCTGATCTCGGAAGCTAAGCAGGGTCAGGCCTGGTCAGTACTTGGATGGGAGACTGCCTGGGAATACTGGGTGCTGTAGGCTTATATCATAGTCTTTTGAGACTGAAGGTTGCCAACCAAGTATCAAAATATTTATGCTTTAAAACTCCCCCCCCCCAATGGTTTTCCACAGGGCCTGAACACATGCTTTTGGTCAGATCACAGGCAGGTCAGAGCCCTCTCTCACCTGATGTGTTTGCATCATCCCAGATGTTATGGCATTTGCTCTGGACTGAAAGCTGGTGCGGGTGGGAGAGGGCTGCCCATGGGCTTTCCAAAAGCCTCTGCTCAGGCCCTGGGGGAAACTGGGACAAACAGAGAAAGAGGGCTGTCATGAGTTAAATGCCTACTCTGCTTGAGGGCTGCCCAGAAGCACTTGCATCCTTACATGGCAAGAACAATACTGGACTAGAAGAAAATTTGGCTTGATCTGCTTAATAAACATGTAAAGGAAAATCATATGGTACAGCCTTGCTAGGGTGGTATTGTTTCAGAATGCAGGTGGAGAGGTTGCAGGACTGAATTTTCTCCCTTTCCCCTCATCTCCCTGCATACAGAAATCAAACATGTCAGGCAGACTGATGCCCAAACTAGTCATGTCATGAGAATACCATGATTGGAACTCCCAAATGCCTGTTTTTATTATTCAAAAATCATGCGGGGTGTGTGTGTGTGTGTGTGTGTGTTTTAATTGACTATAAGTAGAAACATTTGCTATTATTATGGATATTTATACAGGTCCAGCCTATTTATACACGGATTTTTTTATACAGGGATTTGACTCAACACGAATGGCCCCTGCAAATGAGAAGGAATGTGCTGATCCCTGGAGAAGGAGAAAAAATGCATCCCTTTAAAATCAGTTAAAAAAACTGAACAGTCCTTTAACAGTAGCCTCCTTAATGAGAGAGAGAGAGAGAGAGAGAGAGAGAGGGCAGCTGGCTGACAATCCATCAATCCTTCTCTCTCCAGGCGATCCCTCCCTTTCACCTGAGCACCTGAAAGAAAGGTGATCACTTTGCATTAGTGAAGGGAGGGGCTGAGTGAAACTCCTTTCTAAGCTCCTAGAGGACAACTGTTTGATGGATTGTCTTCGTAATGACTCTTATCTTACATCACAAAGGTCAGCAAGGCTGT
Source organism: Tiliqua scincoides (assembly GCF_035046505.1). Taxonomy (NCBI): domain Eukaryota; kingdom Metazoa; phylum Chordata; class Lepidosauria; order Squamata; family Scincidae; genus Tiliqua; species Tiliqua scincoides. The sequence goes on from NC_089829.1 coordinate 7,880,911, forward strand.
TTTTAAATCACCGGTGTGAAGAAACTTTGCTTTTTAAATGGATTTGCTATAGTGCGTCTTTTGCCATCCAAGGGAGTGCTTGGAATGGAACCCACACGAATAATGAGGCTCAACCTGTTTTCCACTTTTCAACAAGCATAGTTCATACTGCAAAATAAATCAATAAATGGTCCCCTGCTCCCAAAGGGCTTACAATCTTAAAACACACACACACACACACACACACACACAAAGACACACCAGCAACAGTCACTGGAAAAGACGCACTGCTGGGGTGCACACATAGTTTTTATCTCTTTGCAAGCAATAGCTTTTGGGGAGGGGGGGTCAGTCAGTGAATCAGCACTGGAGTCAAAGGGTCGTCCTCCCCCCAGTTCTGATCCAAATTACCCCACCCCACTCCCTTGGTGGCTGCTTTTTGCAGAAGAAAAAGATGTCCAGAGTTTCATTCACAGAACTGAACGATCCGCGTCATGTCAAGTTGGGTGCTGAATGGACCATCTGTCACTGTTGGGGAGTCCCTCAGCAGCAGATTTATGCTTATGGTGGTTTAAACTGGGTGCTGCTGTGTGACTGGTAAAATAAAGAGGGTTGCACAATGTTCTCCGAGGCAGGAACTGGAAACAACAAACAGCTCTCTCTCTCACACACACACACTCACACACACACACACACACACACACACACACACACACACACTCTCCCTTTGGGACACCCTCCCCTGTCTTCGAAACCAGGCTCCACCTCCTCCTCCAAGTCTGACTTGAGCAAGGGGGCTTGTCTGCTGATTTTATCTGACTGTTGCACAGAAGTTGCTGGCCCAGCCGTTGGTGCACCTGCCATTGCTTTGGGTACTGCTGGAGAGCTGACCAGCCAAGCCAAGGTCAAAGGGGTCGCCAACAGTAAGTGAAATTCCCCAATCCTCCCCACCTCACCACCCCTAATCAATGCCAGGTCAGTTTCTTAACTTTCCAGATCTCGTCTGCATTAAAAGAGATATTGAGTCTGAGGCTGCCATCCTAGACACCCTTCCTATTTCAGAGTAGGCATGCCTAGGGTTGGGTTCTGAAGACCACAATCTGTGTGTCAGACCTCTCCAGGGCAGCCTTTTCTTCCTCCATGCATTTGTCTTGTCTGCTAATGGCAATCTCAGGTTTCTCGAAAGCTGTGCCGGAACAGCCCTCTGGAGAGATTTTCCATCTTTTGCAGAAACTCTTCTGCAAAAGGAACTTCCCTTGAAAAGTCTCAGACGTGTTTCCTCACACTCGCTACTCATTCAGTGCTGAGACATCAACCTGGGGCATCTCACAGGGATCCCCTTGAAAACGCTCTGATGTTTCCCCTTAGGGTGGAACGCTGAGATTCACTTCTGAGGTCACTGACATTGTGAAATGTCAGTGCCGACCCACCTAAGACCCCCATTTAAAGAGCACATTCACAGGACAACGCAGAGGTGTTGTTTCTCCATAGTTGTGCCCCACGGAGGCTTTGATCTGTATGGGTCCCCATTCATTCTAGTGAGAACTGGATACACTCAGGTCCAGTCATGGCAGGAGAAGCCTGCCAAACAGGACTGCTAAATTAAACCATCTTGATGTATGGTTGACATGTGGTTACCACTAGATTTCAACAGATGTATAATTTTGAGGTCCCTCCTCAGGAGGACTTTGAAGGAAGGAACTCTAGAAACGATCAGGCTAGTGGAGCTACTAAGGAAGACTGTATGTGCTCCTGGGAAAAGGTTACCTGTGTTTTCTGGGGATGCCACTCACACCTTTGGGCTTAGCCCAGGGTGGGTGAGATCATCTGATGGGCTTTATCCCTCTTGGATAGGAGTGCAATTGCATGGAATATTTGTCCTGAAGGTTCCTGTTGTGTTCATATTTTTTTTTTTCTTCAAATTGGAAGGTGTATTGCCTCTTAACTACCTTGCTTCAGCTCTCAACATTGGGGAGTGGGGGAGGGGGTGAAGATTAAGAATACATTGCTCCCTTTCTAAACTTCATTTTGAGTTGGGGGCAGAGAGGGTTATGTGAAACCGCTACATGTGCTCTTTCTGAAAATGAATTATTCTAAATTCAGCAGCGTTTGCCTATTGTCAGGAGCCAATTGACACATTAAGAGCAAAAATCACATGGTACAGCCCTGCTGGAGTTGTATAATTTCAGATTGCAGGAAGGGGTGATCACCTATCAGATTGTTCCTTGTGTTAGGCTAACGTGCCAAGGGGAAAAAGCCTGAAAGGCTAGAGTTCTACATGCAAGGAGTGTTAGACAAAATCTCCTTGCATGTAGAACTCTAGCCTTTCAGACTTTTTTTCCTTGGGGCGCTAGCCTTTCCGCTGTCAGGCCATTTATTTTTCCCACATTCAGCCTTCAGTCCCCACACTTGCAATTCAAACTTCTACAGTCCCAGCAGGGTGCAGAATTGTGGCATTTTTTAGGAAGATGAAATAAATCCCAGTGACTTTCCTTGTGCTTTCTTCAGCAGGGGTTCCTCGCCTGGCAGGGATGACTTCTGCACTGATGGACAAAGCCCTCCGGATCGCTTTGTGCGTGTCCTCGGCTCTGCTGTTCCTTGGGGAACCCAACTGGACAGGTGAGAAAGGAACATTTCCTGTTATCCTGACAGGCTCTTCCTTTATGCTTTATGGAAGAAATGAAAGGAAAAAAAGGATCAATGAAATGTTGGTGCAAATTTGACCTTTGATATAATACCCTAGGGCAGTGGTCTTCAACCTTTTTCATGCCACGACCCCCCAAACAAACAAAGCAAGCAAGAAACTGGGGACCCACCACCAATCCTGCCCTCCTCCCAGGACACAATCTGCCCCCACCCACCCCTATTCATCCTACCTCTTGTGTCTTCGCAGCAACCCTGTGAGTTAGCAGCCAGAGCGGGGCCAAGCTCAGGAGCTATGGGGCAAGACAGAGAGAACAGGCTGTGCAGGATTATATCAAGAACTCAGTTTTGATAAGGCAACACTATTATTGGATTGGATCCAAGCCCTCTCTTGCCCAGGCTTCGAAACATTGCCATGGCCCCCCAAATGAGGTTTTGCAACTCCACTGGGATCACAACCCACAGGGTGAAGAACACTGTCCTAGGGTTAGACAGCTATAATATCCTAGACCTTCCTCTAGCTTAGACAGCTAGAGGAATCTAATAAAAAGGTTGGATAAACTAAAGACACCCCCAATTATTCCTTTTTGGGGAGGGACTGTTAGTGGCAGTGACTCTTTGAGACTGAGGAGGTGGTCTCGGGTTTGATCCCTGCAGTTTCTCCACGAAGGTTGGGAAAGACCGGTGTTCAAATCTCCCAGAGACCTTTTGCCAGTCAGTTGAGATGATACATTCAGGGGTAGTGAAGAGGAAACGGTTCTGTGGCAGAAATTTCTCCCACCCCACTGCTTTTGTTGCCTTTGTTTTTCTCCTGGTGCCCAGAGGAGCCCTTCTACCCCTTCACTGGGCCCAGGGAGAGAACAGGGATAGTTTTGCCCTGGGCTGTCAACCAGACCATTGCCAAACTTGTGGGGCGAGGAAGGAAGGCACTGTTGTGGACAGACCCCTTCAATGGCCTGCCTCCAAGATGGAGACCCGCTGCCAGTCCCTGGGCACAATACTGGCAAAATGGGTCGACATTCTCACTCAGTTGAAGGAATCTTCCTATGAGGTTGGAGCTGCAGCTTAATGACAAAGCAACTACTTTGCTTTCAGCAACTAGGGTGGGTAAAAACTGCTCTTTGTTGTTAAGCTGCTGCCAGTCAGTGTTGGCAATGCTGAGCTAGATGGCTCAGTGGTCAGACTCAGTGCGGCAGCATTTTGTGTGATTGTGTATCGTGTAAAAACAAAGTCAGGTGAGCTTTGTTTTTGCTTCAGAGTCATTTTTACACATTTTACACATTGAAACAGTGGATGAAAACCTCAATGGACTGAAACTCCGATGATTGACAAGGGCGGCGATCCTCAAAGAGGAAAAAAAAACCCTTTGAACACAGTGAGAGTTACTTCTGAGTAAATGGATGTGGAGATAGCACAATCCTGTGCAAGGCTACTCAGAAGTAAGCTCCTCTGAGTTCATTGGGACTTTCCGGGAAGGTCATTTTATATGGCCCGCAGGAACTTGTTTTTTGTCAGACCATTTGCTAATGTTTGACATTTTTACTCATTACATATCATTTCTCAGTTTAAGCACAGCATTTTTTCTTAGTACATGCGTCCGCCGCTTAACAACCTTCCGCTTAATGATGGACCACATATATGATGGTGGTCAAAGCAACAAAGAGGCTCTTAATGAGGCAGTCAGGATTCCCATAGCCTGCAGCAGAGTGTCTGTTTACACAACAAAGATGCCTTTAATGCAAAGAAGAGGCAATCTATCTCCAGAAGCCTGTACAGCCAGCTAGTTTCTGGAAGGGAGTGTCTGTTTACACAACAAAGGCACTAGGACTGGGCTGAATGTTCGCTTAACAACCTAATCGCATAACAACAGGGATTGAAGAAAATATCCCCATCATTAAGTAAGTGGCGCACACATGTAATTGACACATTCTTCTTTTGTTCTGAATGATATCATGTTGATTACAAAAAAAGATCCAAGTAAAACCTATTCACTCATTCATTTATGAAACTGATTGTTTTTTTAAGCCCACAAAAATTTGTAAAATATACAATGTGGCCCTTGTACTGACAAGTTTGGAGACCCTGGGTGTATAGGATTGCAGCCGAAGTTCCCTTCATTGGGTGGCATTCTGGCCAAATAGAAAACATTGCTGGATAACATTGTTTTGGTCTTTGAATTATGTACATGAGGGCTATTTTCTCATGTAAGTAGCACACTTACAGGGGCCTGATTCAGGCAGGAGGAGGTAGGTGTGATGCTACTTTTTCCCTGCTGTAGTTTTGATCAGGATCAGGTCCTCCCCCCCATAAGTGCGATTTCGCAAGAGGAAAAAATGTTCAATAGGTACCAAGAGATGCTTCCTCTGTTCCCCCCCCCCCCGGTGGGCAATAGATAAAGGCCATAGTGTGGGGCAAAGTGTGAGGTCCCCTCCACCATTGATGTGCTCCTGATCTGGGCTCCCCCTCCCATGTATGACATATTTACAAAAGGAAACAGCCCTGGCATGCAGGCAGTGATGTCACTGACCTCACAGATGGTTTGGAGTTGAGCAGCTCTGACATGCAGAAAAGCAGAGTTCTTGCAAGCAATAGTGCTCAGGTTTTGCAAAACCCCTTTTGCAGAGGAGTGTGTCTTGCAAAGCCAGCTTTGATCTAGCAAGCTGAGCTCTTCTGGCCCTTCATTGACCGTTTCAAAATCTCAAGAGCAGAGGCCAAAACTTGTGCAGCCAGATTTGGACACTGGTGGGAGGCTGCTCTGGCTTAACTTGCCGTGCCTACAGAAGTCTATTTCAGCCTCGCCTTGTCCTCTTAGGCCACAGAGGAGTTTGCCCCCCCTCCCTCTGTTCCTTTCCTCTCCTCCTGTCCGAAAATCAGAACACAACAACCCTCGCTGTTTTTGATTGATGGTCTTTGCCAAGATCTTCTGTGAAGGAACAGGGAACTGGAAACTGGCCATGGTGGGGAGGGGAGAGCTGGGGAGCTCCTCAAGCCAAGGTTGGGTCCATTGTATTGGCTTGGCTTTTGATTGCTCGGTGCACCCTCTCTTTGATGCGATAGCCAGGCCACATGAGTAGGACTGGCTGTCCAAAGTGGGAGGGGGATGACTGAAAGGCAGAAGACAGAAAAAGCCTGGGAGAAACCCCCCCCCCCCGGTCGTGTCATGCAACGTGGGGGCTTGAAGGTCTGATCCAAGTAATACCTGTGAATCCTGGCAGAATACCACACTGTGCCTGGGTGGATGGAACAAACAAAGCTGCTTCCTACTGAGTCAGACTATTGGTCCCCCAGCTCAGCATTGTCAGACACTGACTTGCAGCAGGTCTCCAGAATTCTTGGGTCTTTCACAGGTCTACCTGGAGATGCTGTCAGGGATTGAACCTGGGAACCTTCTGCATGCAAAGCAGGTTCTCTGTCACTGGATGTCCTCTGGGACACCTGGCCTCTTTGAGCATAGACAGGCAGCATTTTAACGTCTTGCATAAAATAAGTGAACAACCATGAACCTGTGGGAATTATGGCATTCAGCACTGTACAAGGATGAATTTTTCAAAGGATGGATCTCCCCTTTATCTCCTGCCATTAAAAAGCTCCTGGACATTGGCCCACTCCACAGTGGCTACTAGGAACAGCTTCCAAAGGCTCAGTCTCTGTTTTCAGTGGCCACTGAAATTGCTCCTCAGGGGAAATGAACTCAAGACAGGGCCGGCTCATCCATGTGGCAGACCGAGAGAGTTGCCTCAGGTGGCAGTTTTGCAGAGGGATTTCACTGTGTGTCCCTTCGATATGAAAAGGACGAGGACAAGGAGATTAGGAACAGAGGAGGGAGGAGAGGGGAGCGCCAGACCTTGAGCTGGACCCATAATATCAGCCAACTTCTGATTTCTTAGCAATGAACTTGTGTCCTTTGCTAGCTGGTTAAGTGCCAGTCTTGGTTGTACACTGCTCTCTCCCTCTTCTTTCATGATCTTCCCCCTTCCCTCTGGTTTCCCGTCCATCATATCTGCCATCAAATCACCTTCCTTTTGGCTTTCCGCACATCCACTCCCTCTTTTCATGAGCTCTGTAGTTATCAAATTTTTTTCCACCCTGCTTTTCCAACCCCTCTTCCATCTGGAGATTCTGGTTGGCACAAATGGGATTCCCTGATTGTCTCCCACGACCAAGTGTCCTGTAGCCGGCCCAGTTGTGTAGCTAAAGCACCTAGCACCAGGGGGCACAAAAAATTTTTAAACCCCCACCCCAAATTTTTAACATTCCCTCCCATACAACATCTTATAGCATGGTCCCCAAACTGTGTGTTGGGACCCATGGATGGGTCGTGACCTGATTTTTGCTGGGTCGCTAAAGGGTGATGGAAAGACCAGAAAACTAATTGCCTCAAGCCCTGAGGCTATTAAAAAAATCAGATACTTTGGCTGCTAATTACCCTGCAAAGAGCTCAGCTCCTGCAGTTTGCAAGGTAGTTGCTCTGCAAAGTTGCTCTGCAAAGTGCTGAACTCCTGCAGTTTGCAAGCATGGGTAAATTTAGAGAGATAAAGTTTGAGGATCTTTTTTTCTGGTCATTATTTCATATAAATAAACTAATAGAATATTATTTCTTTCTAGATCACTTTAAAAAAAAAAGTCTAGTAAACCTTGGTGGGTCCCGATAGAGTGTTATTTTTAAAAGTGGGTCCTGGTGCTTAAAAGTTTGGGAACCATCATCTTAGAGGCCTCTGCAATCAGTGGTAGGAGGTTTGGCACAGCAGGCCCTCACCCTGACCTTGGTACCATTCTTTGTCGGGTCACTTCTGGTTGCCAAACCCAGAAGTAAGTGGCGGTGAGTTTGTGTGACACGTTTAACCTAATCATCACTCACTTCTGGGTTCTGAGCACTGAGTCTGTGGCACAAAGGGTGTCGTGAGCCAGGTAAGTTTTGGAAGCACTGGGTTAGAGAATGGTTGGCCCCAGTGAGCATAGTGGTCTCCCTGATCCTCAGACTTGACAACCCCAGCACAATCCTCCTCCCCTGACAACCCAGCCACTCCATACACTAGCCCTAGAGTAGGCCTTATGCAAACCTCTAAAGAGCTTTGAGGCAGGCGCTCAGTAATGAGTGTTGCTAAAATATCTGAGGGGGCTTCTTGCCCACAGGTTGGGGGCTGACAACTGAGGCATAGTCGCACCCTTGCACCCCACTTGTGGATCTTGTGGAGGCATCTGCCCTGCCGCTGCCTGCGATGCAGGTTGGCAGACTGCATGCTCTGGGGCCCAAAGATGGCCATACGGCCTGCTCCGGGCTCTCGACTCGCACACCGAACTAGGCACGGTTGTTACGGCTCTTTGTGCCCTCCTTTCTTCCTGCTGCTTGTTCAGGGGCTCCTAACAAAAAGGTCAGCGTTGGATTTGGGTGCTGTACAAATGGCTCTGTCTCGAACCTCGGGTTACTGCTGCCACCTGATTATTTACGGCTCTTTTCAGGAGGGTTGTGTGGAGGTGGTTGGGGTTTATGTGTGTGTGTGTGTGTGTGTGTGTGTGTGTCCCCCTTCCCTTTTCGCTGAGAGGCATCTCTGACAATGGGGCTTTCAGGAGCCCCCATCCTGTGCCCGCGGTGGGGGGTGCCGACGGCCTGAATAGAGCTTCTTGTTCCCTTCCAAGACTCCCGCGCAGGTCTTCAGAAAGCGGGCCGAAGGAACTCCCGCTGGCTCGGACGAGGAGAAGCTGAAAGGGAACAAGAGGGCTCTTTTGAGCCATTCCCCGGCTCCCGTGGCGTGCTGCCGTGGTGAGAGTCAAAGCCCTTTTTGTGGAGGGATAATTTAGAGTTTAGCCCAAGACAGAAGAGGAGGCAACTTTAATGAACCCCCCCTTTTTATAGGCAGTATTGAGAGAGAGAGAGAGAGAGAGAGAGAGAGAGAGGTATTTCCATTGGCACTCCCCGCCATCCCTCAGGCATGGCACCCAGGGCAGTTGACCCTCCAGGGCCCCTTAGCTATGCCACTGGCCAAGGAGCCTCAAATTTCCTTGTTGGGTTTCCAGTAAGCAGGCTGGCATTTTCATTTCCCCTGGACAATAACAAAATCTTTTGCCTTTTTAAATATCTGTCTATACATATCTAACCACATGCCCCCTTCACCCAGCCCAAGCAAGGGGGTGTGCTTCTAACCCTACCAAATATCCAAAATATTGCAAACACAGATTCCTCTCTGAGTTCATATCCAGAAGGTGTGGAAAGCCTGTACCGCAAACAGGGTGGTCCGTTTATTATAGACCATTGAAAAGGTGGAGGGCTGCAAACCCTTAGCTGGGACAGGCCTTAAGGAGAAAAGGCCTACTGCATTTGAAAAGGAACATGGGGGTGAAGACTGGGAGGAGCCCCCCACTTTTGATTATTCACTACCTGAGGCGACCGAGTCAGGGCCCAATCTTCAACAGTGCATGCTGGTTTATCGCCATAAGGCACATTCGCAAGCCCTACTGCCGGGTCAGCACCGCTGATAGCCCAGTGCCGGTTGATGCTGGGCTACCGCTGGGTAGCCAGCGGCGCAGACCGCCGAGAAGCGGAGAGGTAAGTGGAGGTGTGGGGGAAGGCAGGGAGGAAGCATTCCAGGGAGGGGGGGAGGTAGGTGGAGGGCGGGGAAGAGGCGTTCCTGGGGGGAGAGGGTGGGGAGGAGATGTGTCGGGGGAGGGCTTGGGGAGGGAGGGAGACAGAACCGGTGAAGCAAAGCTCCACCCAATCCAAAGGTGGCCTCCGTGCCACCTGACGTGGAGGCTCTTGATCGAGAGCCCCATTGAGTGGAGAATTGAGTAGCCCCATTGCAGGGCAACTTGCTTTACCCGGGGGAAGGGGACAAAAGTCCCCTTCTCCTGAGGAGGAAGTGGCAGCTGCCTGGAGCACGCTGGATGTGGTGGCAGCCATTTTAGGCGCCACTGCAGCCCTGCGCACCGGCCAGCTCAGGATTGGGCTGCCTGTCTGCGCAATGGAAGGGCCAGGAGCTACTCAGCAAAAGAGAAGAGCAAAGGAACGGAAAGGGAGGAGGAGATTGAAATGGTGGGTGATCCTTAATTTTACTTGCTTTCGACACCAGGTCAGGGGTTCTTAATCTGTGGGGGCCTAAAACTCCTTGGTGGTGTGCGAGGTGCTCCTGGAATTAAGAAAAAGAAACCTGTCTTGATAGACATTTTTTTTTTTACTAGATAAGGACACCTTTTTATTTTATTTTTTACAAATTTAATAACATTTTTTTTCTTAATGGTTAGAATATTTATTGCGTTTGGCTTTTTTTTTGGTGCTTGAGTATTTGGGCGTCTTCAGAGTCTATAAAGTGAGCACATTTTTTTCCTCTGTTATTGGGGTTGGATGTTTCTTTTTGAAGTTCTGCTTTTTGTGCCCTCTACGTTCAATGCAAACTCAGGAAAACAGCAACTAAGGGCAACTGAAATTTTAAACAAAATGCAAAAAAATATTTAGGAGGATGTGTGAGCCATTTGAAATTCCTCGGGGGGGGGGAAGGGTGCATGAGATGCCTCTGGTGTAGGCTGGCCAAAATGTGCAACTATTTCTTTATGCCTCTGTATCTTGACATCGATGCGGTTTCTCTCTGGTGAGCCAAGTCTACCAACTCTGGCATCCAGGTGATCCATTTTGTAGATTTATGATGTATATGGGCATCCCCCCATATCCTCGGGGGATTCATTCCATCCCCCCCACGGATTCAGAAAACACGGATACGCGGACACCCTATAAGTACATACAATGTTCTACACATACTCCCACAAGAGGAACACAACATGCAGGCAAGCAACCTAAATACTAGAAGGAGGAGACTAAAGGCTCAATCCTAACCTTGTGTTAGGCTGGCACAAGTCCCTTGTGCTGGCCCAGGAGGGTCACAAATGGGCCCAGGAGGGTCACAAATGTGTCGTTAAGCATGTTTGTGCCTTCTTGTGTGTCGGCTGGTGCAGGGATGTGCGCTGGCCCGTGGAGGCTACATTCAGCCTCCGCGCCGACCTGGGGAGGGAAGGTTGTCGGCCAAGGTCAGCTGATGCAGGGGTCTGGGAGGGTGAAGAGGAGGGGTGGGCATTTTGGGGTGAATGGAGAGTGGGTAGAGGGTGTTCCAGGGGGCAGGCGGGCAGGGAGCGGGAGGCGGGGCTGGGACCTGGCAGTTATGCCAACCCACTTCCCTGAGCAGCCCAGAGCAGCTCCAAGTCGCTCTGTTCTTCTCAGACTTGCGTCACCTCCTGAGGTGGCACAGATCCAAGGAGACCCACTGGGGCTGTGGTGGCTTACCTGGGGGTAAGGGGAAGCGTTTCCCCTTGCTTCTGGCTCAGCCACTTCTGGCCCCAATCTTGAGCTGGCCCCAATCTTGAGCTGGATACATCTCAGGCCTCCTGGCCTCCCTGTTCCAGTGTAGGATAGGATTGCGCTGCATGTTCTGCGTTCTCCTAGCATGCAAGCTGCCTGCTTCCTTGTTGCAGTCCTCTTGTAGCATCTGTAAAAGCAAGAAACATCCCTGCTTAAAACAGGAGGTAATGGATGGGTGTGTGTGTGTGTGTGTGCGTGCGGAGAACTGTGGATATCAGGTCTGCGGATATGGGTAGGACACCTGTATTGTAAAACTCATTAAGAACTTTCCAGAGCCTGGGTGCTGTCACCCATTCCTCCAGCTCACCCACACATAAAAACCGTTGTTGCCATCTCATAATAACACATTGCATTTTGTGTGTGTGTACTTTTCAGGTGCAACGGAGACTGGAGACTCCATTAGCAAGGTACGTTCCCAGTTCTCTGTCCCTATTAGCCAGCCTGGAGGTACCAGTGTTTTTTTGAATGGTGATATTGATTGACACGCGCGCATTTTCCCACCAGCGCGGGTCAGCGAGAGAAGCGGGTGTTCATGTTCATGTTGCGCTTTGATGTGAAGGTGATGGTCATCAAGACAGGGCACCTTCAGGTTTTTGAACTCTGGGATACGGTGGTACGTGTAGATTTCCAGAGCTCTGCAAAGGCCATTCCTGCTTCAAAGGGGGCGCACAGATCCTCTTGCTCAGTCTGCTCTCATTGTTCTGCTCTTTCGCTCGCTTTGCACTCTGTGAAATTCTCCCTTAATGAAGCCTTAATTGGCTTCCAGCTGTTCCCCCTTTGCAACAGAAAATTGGCCCCTTTGAAAGCGGTTTTTAAAGGCGCGTTAACTGCGGTCTCTGAAAACCGTTTCCATTTGGGTAGATTGTGTTGACAACATGAGTTAAATGGAAGCGATCGGGTTTAATTAAGGAGTAGCAACATGGGGGTGGGCCAGGGGGGGCAGGTTGGAGGGGGGGGGGAGACGTAAGTTCTGTTTGACTCAGAGAGTCAGGACCTCTGACCTGTGGAGAAGGAGGATGTATCAAGATGTTTCGTGTCCCAGAAATATGACCCACAGGCAGGGCCAGATCATGCCACATTGGAGCCCAAAGCTATGTAAAGCCTAAGAGTCTCCATCACATAATATTACCCCCTCAAAATGTTATTAATATAACAGTAGGAACAAAGAAAATATAAACTTTAAAGTTTTATACAGGGTCACTCTCCTTACCTGGAGGGGTTCCATTCCTGGATCATGAAATCCGCAGGTTTCAGGGCTCTGTAATCCTCAGAAGGTAAATTTCCCTGTAATCCTCAAGAGAACCTCCCTGGCCCTCCAAATGCCTTCTAAGTCCTCTGAGAGGCCTTCATAGGTCACTTTTGGTTTTCATAAAAACCAGAAGTGATGTTTTAAGGCTTTAAAAGGTCTTCAGATGGTCTCCCAGAGGCTTTAGAAGGCATTCTGAGGGTCAGTTCTCAGATCATCATTCCCAGCTCTCAGATCATCCTCCAGAGGTGAGAGAACAGCTCCCCTCACCTCTGGAGGGTCCACGTGGGTCTGACCCACAGGTTTGGGGACCTATGAATACTGGAATCCATGGGTACCGAATCCACGGATAACACCGGCCCACCTGTATTTGCATCTATTCATGGGCAAGTCTTTTTATTTCTCAACAGATTAGGTAAAACGGAACCATTCGTGTTTAGCACATTATAACATGTGACCTTAAGCGACAACTTACGTAGCCTGTGCACAAATCCAGACCTGCCTAAAGGCTGACAGATGTAAAAAGGCATTTGAACGCGTGCTCTTGCCTCCTCCTGTGTCATATCATTGGTCCACATAGCTCCCTGCTATCAACACCACAGACCTCCAGGGTGTCCGAGAGGGGACTTTCCTGGAGATGCTGCGAGATGGAACTTGGGACAGTTTTCTACACTACGGTCCTATCCCCACAATCTAATGCAAAACTACCTGTTTTATAGTGTGCTTATGTATTTTTCTACCAAAATAGAAGCTTTGGGGGATCAGGACTGCCATGAACAGGAAGCGAGTACTTTATATACAGTCAGGCCCCCATATCCATGGATCTGGTATCCACAGTTTTAATTAAATGCGGATCCAGGGGATCACCCACCCCACCCATTAATGTTCTTTAAAAGCTTACCAGTCCAAAACAGTTCTTACTCTACAGTTGCTATAAGCATGCAAGCTTATAATTATGCGAGAGGAACTCACAAAACCCTTGGTTCACTATAAGCTGCCCTTCACCTTGTGGTTATCTCTTCAGGTTGCAATTCCGGGGTTAACCCCTCCCCCCTGGCTATGTTCCTGATGCCTCCCCAGCTATTATTTCTCTTGGAAGGAAAGCTGTTACAGGTGCCCCAAGGCAATCGTTTTCCCTGTACAATCAGTTTTGGAGATGGCAAATTTCATTAAGAAGATGGTACTAGAGGAAGTTTATGTCCCCTTTCTCCCTTGCACCATAAGGATGATGATGGTGTATACAAAATAAGATCAGTGCAAGTCCCAGCTCTGAATTAAAGGTCACATCTAGTTTGGCCCTGTATGGTATGCTTTAGGTTTTGTCCCAGAGTCCTCTGCAGCATGCCTGATGGTTCTCATCCACCGAGTCAATATGGAAAGTGGTTTCCGAAAGGTAGAGAGTCTGAGAAACCACCGCTTCCTGAAGAGCATTCACCAACTGCAGCATCTCCAGCAGAAATGGATCCGTCTCCCTTCACTGTTTTCATTCCACAGGATGCCGATTCGGCAGGAGGAAGTGGGAAAGAGAGGCCGACCCTGTACGTCACTACCATCTTGGTAAGACATCCCCACTGCTTCTTGTCTAGAAGTCTGCAGGGCATTGGGTAGCTTCATTCTGAACATCATTTGGAAAATGGCTTGCCAGAATTAAAAAAAAAAAATCCTTTTTTCCCCCTTTGTGTTTGAAATTTGTTTTCTTATCATTGCACTATATGAAAATGGCTTAAAATATCATCCTTTGGGAAGGGGGCATGTCTATAATATGCATTGGATACTGAGGTATCTCTTACCACCTCTAAGCAGGGTAGTGGTCTTCAATCTTTTTTGTACTGCTACCCAAATAAGTAAGTAAGTAAGTAAGGAAGGAAGGAAGGAAGGAAGGAAGGAAGGAAGGAAGGAAGGAAGGAATGGCACCAGGATGCAGGTCTCTTGTTGTCTTGTGTGCTCCCTGAGGCATTTGGTGGGCCATTATGAGACACAGGAAGATGGACCAGATGGGCCTACGGCCTGATTGAGCGGGGCTATTCTTATGCAAGTGTGAGACTGGGGACTCCACTGCTAATCCCGTCCCCCTCCCATGGCCCTACTCACCTATCCATCACCATCCACCCCTGTTATGCCCTCCCAGCAGTGTTCACTGTAGCCATAGATTCTTATTAGAGATGGCAGAAAATGTTACCACGAAGCCTGGCCCTAGTGAAAGCGATTTTAGCACAATTGCTAAGAAACCCAAGCAGGATTGGGACATAATCTCCTGGTACCTGAAGGGGTACATCAGATACCTCTCCCTTTCCTTGGTGGTTCCCTAGTCCAGTGGTCTTTAACCTGTTTCGTTCTTGTAAAGTGCCGCGACCCCACAACTGAGGCTTTGCGACCCCAAGGTTGAAGAACACTGAGCTTGGGAGATTATGAAAACATAGGCTAGGGCAGGGATGTCCAAAGTTTTTGGCAGGAGGGCCACATGGTCTCTCTGACACTGTGTCAGGGGCCAGGGGGCAAAAAAGAACTAACTTACATTTAAAATTTGAATAAATTTACCTAAGTTTACATAAATGAATATACTAAAGATGGAACTTATATGAATGAATGAAGGTCTTGCAATAGCTCAAGGCCTATAAAAGGCCTTGCACAAAGCAAGGCTGGCCTTTCCTTTGCCTTTGCTACTGCATCACAGATGTGAAACAACAAGCAGTGGAGGGAACCGTCATCCACAGCTCACGTGAGACGTCAAAACAGTTGCCCTCACGCTGAGAGCGGTTGTGTTGGGCCAGTGTGGGCTCCAACAAAACTCCAGAGGGCCAGAGGCTCATTGGAGACTGGGGGCTCCCTGAGGGCCGCATTGAGAGGCCTTGAGGGCTGCAAGTGGCCCCAGGGCCGGGGTTTGGGCACCCCTGAGCTAGGGGGATAGCTGGCCTCGTCAAAATCAGGGTCAAAACACATTTATGTCCAAAATCAGGGTTTGAATTAAGACTTCCCTGGTTGGAATCTTGCCTCTCCATGCACTTCCTCAGTGGCCTCAAGCAAGCCTCAGTTTCTTGGCCTCAGTCTTCCCGATCTGCAATATGGACACAATATTATGTATCTACTATACATGGTGGCTGTAAGGAGGTCATCACATCAAATGATAAATGTTAAGTTGTTTGCTTGCTCAGAAGATGATTGGCAGATGCCAGCTGGTAACGGCAGCTTCTTTTTATGCTATTGACTGTGCTCGGGTCAGATGGAAGAAATTAGGAGGTCATAGTGTTGAAGGTGAAAGGGGTGGTGATTCTCCCAGTTACTGTTGATAGACAACTGCCATTGTTCTTGCTAGAATGCCTTCTGGAAGTGACGCTCTCTGCTGGTGTAGCATCATCCACTGAAGCATTGTGGGGGGGAAAATGGTGGTTTGATGGGTCTATCTCAAGCATTTGACTTGAGGTGGTTATTTTCACACTTGCATTTGATTGCTTGCTTGTTTGGAGTCCCAGAAGGGTGGGCCCCTAGACACGTGTGAATCTGCTCTTTCAGCTTGTTGCCTTTTCCCTGCCCATAGGAAGACCCCTACGTGATGGCCCGAGACAACGGACTGGAGGGCTACTGCATCGACCTGCTTCAGAAGCTGTCTGAGACCCTGCACTTCAAGTACGAGGTGGCTGTGGTGAAAGACGGGAAGTACGGAGCATTGAGTCCCAACGGGAATTGGTCTGGAATGATAGGCGAGATAGTGAGAAAGGTAAACGTTCTCCACAAATGGACAAGTGTGGGGCACCCCTCCCCCCCACAAACTCAGTCTGTGGACTGCCTCTCTTCATGGGGCCTCTGTGGAGAGAAATTTCTCAGTGACTTCAATATGCAGAAGAGGACAACCTGCATGTCAGGGGGCTGGAGAACTTTCCTGGCATGGAAAGTCTACAATATTGGGGGCTTCTTGGCGCAGGAAAAAAGGTTGGGTGGTGCCCTTCAGGATTGCCATTTGAGACAGGGCAAATATCACGAAGTAGGCAACAATTGTTCATTTGGGAATGCGACTGAGAAAGAAGCAGACTGGTGGTGGTGGAACCCAAGTGATGTCAGGTATGACGTTCCGTCACTCCAAGAGGTTCTCCCTCCCTCTCCTGGCAGGAAGCAGACCTTGCCGTCGCCCCACTAACCATTACCTCAGAAAGAGAAAATGTCGTGGACTTCACCCAGCCCTTCCTCTACACCGGCATCGGCATCTTGCTGGAGAAGGACTCGGCTTCCGAAGACGCTTCCCTGTTCCATTTCCTGGCCCCCTTCAGTACTGAGATGTGGTGTGGTGTCCTGGCGGCTTATCTGATCTCCAGCCTTTGCTTGTTCTTGGCTGCCAGGTGAAAGAGTGTGTGTGTGTGTGTGTGTGTGTGTGTGTGTGTGTGTGTGTGTGTGTGTGTGTGTGTGTAAAACTACCAACTGAACCAGCAACCTGTTTAATTACACCGGGTCTCGTTCATTAGCCCTTCAAGCCCTAATCAGCCTGGGATCAGGTTATCTTCAGGACTCTCTTCCCCAGGGAGATGCTGGCCTCCCCTTTTACCTGGTAGAGAGGAGAGTGGAGGTTTAAAGCACTGAAGCCACTCTAGCCAACCATTCTGCCGTCCTCCACATTTCCACTTCCACTTCATCCCTTGATCAAGCCAGAGAGCCCAAAGAGGAACAAAAGTGGGGCGGGCTCCCCTTGCCAATCTGTTGCCTGAGGCAACCATCTCAGCAGGTCTAATGGATGGACCACACCTGATTGTGACTGATGGAATGATGCTTCTTCCCTCTCTCTCCAGAGTGAGTCCCTGTGAATGGGATGGAAACGAAGAGACCCATTTTACGTTTCTGAACAGCTTCTGGTTCGGAGTAGGAGCTCTCACCTTGCAAGGTAAGCCTCTTGAGTTGATTCAGAGCTGTAATTCGCTCCTGGATATTAACGGGTGACGTACGAAGCAGGCTGGTGCAGAGCTGGGCCCTTGCTCCTGGGTTTAGAGGGAGGAGAGGCCAAGCTCAGTGGTAGAGTCCCTGCTTTGCATGCAGAATGTGCCAGATTCAATCACTGGCAGCAACTCCAAGCAGGGAAGACCCCAAGCTTTGAAGCCCTAGAGAGCCCCTGGACCATGGGCTTGACTCAGTAGGAAGCAGCTTCCTATAGGCTTACCAGGCCTTGAGCAATTGGGTTCTGAGAAATTAGGGTTCTGGCACCCGGGGGTACAAACATTTTTAACACCCCCCCCCCCGCAGTGTGTCCACGAGGTGGTCTGAGGCACTGGGAGGCCATGTGCAGCCTCCATGTGCCTTAGAAGGCCTCCTGGTGACCTTAAAAAGACACTCTTTGTAAAAACCGGAAGAGCCTTTCTAAGGCCTCCCCCTGTCAGAACTCCTACTGGATACTCCTTTGAGTGCCCACCTGCCTCTTGATCTGCCTTTGAGGGCACGAGTTGGCACCCCCTCAATGCACGGTGCCCCCCTGTAATGTAATGTACCCCCCTGCCCCCTAGCTCCGCCACCGACCTGGAGATGCCAGAAATGGAAACTCCTGCATGAAATAGTTTTTTGTTTTTCTATTTTTTTGTTTTACATCCTCAGTATCCTTGAAGATTCAATAGTGGTGATGAGAGTCGGGCCCAAAATCTTCAAAAAAGAAAAAGATGTTTGAAGCAAAGTTCAGGTTGCCTCTCCGAGAGGACTGTTATTGATTATGATTTGTCTAGTGACATCGATGTACATTGCACTTGGTTCGGAAGGAGAGGACAGGGCTCTGCCCCAAGGGGATTACAAGTTAAACTAGATAGGAATACTAGAGAGGAAAACTAGAGAGAACTCAAGGATTGTCTCAGTTGCAGCTACTCTTGCTTGTTCGTAGTAGGGAAAAGAGAACAAAACGTCTGAGGATTTTCAAAGTGAAACCGGTTTCTGGATGACAAATGAAGTTACCTTGCGCAACCTCCTGATTTTAGAAATGGGTTATGTCAGAATGCCAGATGCAAGGGAGGGCACCAGGATGAGGTCTCTTGTTATCTGGTGTGCTCCCTGGGGCATTTGGTGGGCTGCTGTGAGGTACATGAAGCTGGACTAGATGGGCCTATGGCCTGATCCAGTGGGGCTGTTCTTATGTTCTTATGTACCTGACGCAAGGGCAGTGCTCTTGCACATCCATAAAGTAACGGAAGGCCCTGGTTTGTCCTGGCAGGTGCTGTGCCTCAACCCAAGTCCCTCTCGGTCCGAATCATTTCCGCCATGTGGTGGCTCTTTAGCATCGTCCTTCTGGCGGCCTACATTGCCGGATTCAGCTTCGTCTTGGAGTCGGGGACCGACCAGCTCTCCATCGAGACCTTCGAAGACCTGGTGAAGCAGCGGCAGCTGGAGTTTGGCACCATGGAAAGCTCCTCCACGCTCCGGTATTTCAAGGTGAGCTGGTTAGGGCTGCTGCGTCCCTGGCCGACCCAGACGTGGGAGGGCTGGTGTCACGCAGGTCTCGCCAAAGATCCCAGTCCTGAATAAGGTCTGTGTTTGTTCTTTTTTTGTCTCATGACACACCAACGAGGTACCAAAATTGTCAATGCCCACCATCAGTCTTTTGACAATTGACAAGGCACATTGTACTGCTAGCAGTGGGGCTCACATCCCCCAACGGCCCTACTAATAAATGACCCTTCCCCAAACTCCCGTGGCACACCTGAAGACCGTTCTCGGCACACCAGTGTGCCATGGGGCACAGTGGATGAAAATGGCTGTTCTAGGCACTTCTCCAAGGGCTCCAATGACAGCTGGCACAATGTTGACCTTCTTCTCCCAGAGACACCCAAGTTAGTCTCTCAGGTGTTGAGATCTTGAGATCTTCTCGTGTTCTTTATCTTCAATTCTGCTGTCCTCTGGGTTTGCAATATCCACGTTGCAAACTTGATCTGTATTTTTGTTAACTACTGTCAAAACGAGAATATTGTGTTCTTGATGATGATGATGCACTGCATATATGGTATGCAGAATTAGTTCAAACTCTTGTCCACAATGAATACTGTGCCATGCTTCCTTTTTTTTTGGGGGGGGGGGTGACATGCTCCTTTCGGAGGGTTCTTAATGCAATGCCCCTGTGGCTGCAGAACTCCAAGAACCCCATTCAGCAGATGATCTACGAGTCCATGACCAAGAAGGAGGGCGTTCTGGCCAAGAATTACCAGGAGGCCATTCGGCGGGTGCTGGATTCGGACTATGCTTTCATTGGCGAGTCCATCTCTCAAGATCTCGCCGTAGCCAAGCACTGCAACTTGGTCCGGGCTGTGGAGGTCATTGGCGCTAGGGGGTTTGGCATTGCCACTCCACAAGGTAAGCGACCGGGTGGCGCGGGTTGTCCCTAATAGTCCCATTCTTGCACCTTCGCAGGAAGCAGTTGAACTGTATTCTAACTCAGATCCTTGGTTCATCTAGTTTGGTGTGATGTAGACTAACCAGCAATGACTCCCCAAGCTTCAGGCAAGGGTCTTTTCCCTGAAGACCTGGCAGAGCATCAGATGCAGCTGCTACCCTTACTTTCTTTGGCTTTTAAAAGGAAGAGGGGAAAAGGGCAAACCGTGGTGTTAACTAAGGCATCCTCCACTTGGGGACAACATTTTTCATGCTCCCTCTGGCAGCCTTCCTGAGCCCCAGAAGGTCACTTTTTTTACCTTGGGTTCAACCTGCACCCCCTGGTACCCAGGGCAATGTCCCCTCCTGCCCCCCTTAGCTATGCCATTGAGGGCAGAAGAGTAAGAACAGAGGGGAGGAGAGGGGAGGACGAGGCTCTAGTCTAGCCCACCGCCTCATTTCTTCCACACTTCCTCTTTAGCCCAGTGTTTCTCAGTGTTCGTCCTCCAGGGTACCGCTTTGAATGGTCCATCTATTGGAAGTCCCACTGGAAATAACTGATGATGACACCATCACCAGTTACTTCTGGGTTGGGAGGCCAGATGGGACAGGAAAAACACCAGGGAGAGGTTCCGGGAGGACAGGAGGGCTTTGTTGAGCACCGGAAAGCATGTTTTGGAGCTCTGAGCTGAGCTCTGACCTTCTGCCACTGTTTGCCATATTGCATTGCTCAACTCACTGCTAGGCAGCAGGTGTTCAGGGGTCTTGCACACGTGTGGCATGTGCAGGACACCACCAGACACCACTTTAAGTACCCTTCCTAGCATACCCTCCTCCTACACAGCAAGCCTTGCCTCTAAATGTGTTAAGCCCTGACCGGCAAACTCTTTTGTTATGCAATGCCCCCTCTTAGGGTCATCCTGGACCAACAAGCTATCAGTGGCTATCCTGAAGCTGGGAGAATCTGGGGACCTGGACTACCTCCGTAGCAAGTGGTGGGAGAGCAGCTGTTCTAATGACGACCATGACAAGTGGAGCCCCCTGGAACCTCAAGCCCTGGGAGGGATCTTCCTCGTCCTTGCTCTTGGCCTCGCGCTGGGAATGATCATCGCCGTGGTGGAGCTATCCAAAAAAAGCCGACGGGCCGCCGAGCAGGAGAAGGTCAGGATCATAGTGGGCTGCTGTTTATGTTAGTGTGATGCCTGTCGTAGGATGGGTGGGATGTGTGGAAAAGGCATTGTGTGCTGGCAGAGGGCTCTGTGTGTGTGTGTGTGTGTGATGCACACATAAGACATGCTCTGCTGGATTAGGCCATCTAATCCAGCATCCCTGTTTCTCAGGGCTGCAACAAAATTGTTTCTAACCCTCTAACCCTTAACCCAGGGCTTTTCAAACTGGGGCGTTGTCCTGTCCAAATATCTCAATTCCCTTCTAATGCCTGCTTTTTGGCTAATTAACACCCTCTTTACCTCTAGAACAACCGCTGTGGTGTGCAAAGGAATGAACACAGAACTCCTTATCTATAGCAACTACCCAAATTTATTGCTATGAACACAGACACTCCCTGCAAGTCCTCTTGTCCAGAGGCTTTCCCTCCCCAAAACTCCACTTAACTCAGTGGGTAAAGGTCTGAAGCCTCCAATTCAAGTCCAATCCGGTCTCCAAAGTACAGTCCAGTCTTCCCAGTCTTCTGTGTCCTCCAGCAGAGTCCTGGCAGTCCCCTTCTCCTGTAGGTCTGGGTCGGGTAGCCCTCTTGGTCTGGTTCCCTCCGGGTCAGGTAGCGTCTCCCTCTGGGTCAGGGTCCGGGTTTCCCTCTGGGTCAGTGACCTGCTTCCAGCTGGGCCAGCGTCCCGCTCTCAGCCCCTTTGGTCCTTCTGAAGCTGCCTTTTAGCCTTTGTGTCCCATTAAGTGCAAATGCAGCTCAGTTGTGAGCTACCTCCTTAGCTCATTCAAAGTCCCATCAAGGTCATATGAAGCTCAGGTGTCCAACCAGTTCTCCATTGGCCTTGATTGATTACAGCTGTGGAGCCAGTCCTGTCCTTCCCAGAGCTGTCAGCCAGCTGTCAAAACATGGAATCGCTGTCAACACCACAGCATCCACCTGATGATCTTCTGATCTTCCATTACAGGCGTTGCGACGCCCCAGCCTGTGAGCCCTGGCCTCTGCCCCCCTTAAGGGGGGGCAGCCTGGAGGCAGGGAGGAGGCAGAGGCATGATCCACTGGGCAGCGCGATCCTGGGGATCACACCACTGCCTTGTCCCGCTGCCCACGCAAGTACTTAGTGGCTCTCAAACTCTCCCAGACTCTCAAACTCTCTACCTCTGCTTACTTTAAGTGGAGATTCTGGGCCCCCAAATTTAAGGCTTGTGGCCTATTCCTTTGCCAGCAATTTTCAACCACAGTGCCGCGGCACACTGGTGTGCTACGAAAGGTCCACTGACGCGCCATGGGAGTTTGGAGCATAGCGGTTGAAAATCGCTGAAAAACTTCTGGGTTCTGCGGCTCTGTTTTTAGGGTAACTGTCTGTAGTAACAAATTAGTTATCCCTCTTCCTTCTCTGGCTCTGTTTGTTACTACAAACAATTGCCCTAAAAACAGAGCCGCAGAACCTGGAAGAGTCTCTTAGAAGCTGGAAGTGACATCACAAGAAGACCATCAAGTAGTAGACCATAGTGTCACTGCACCATGTAAAGTAAAAAAATGCTAACCCCATTGTAGTTCCAGTCACAGCCACCAGAGGGCAGGCTCCTCTGTAAAAGGCAGGTTAACGTACTGGCGACCTATGGTCCACAGGCTGAATTTGGCCCACTAGCCAAAGTCATCAGACCCACCCAGCGCCTTGACTGGGCAGGTGTAGCCTCCTGCCCAAGTTGCCAAGTGCCATACAGGTAATGGTGGAGCCACCTGTGCAAAAAAGGTCATGCCAACAGGTAGGTAAAGGAATAGGCTGCTTAACCAAAGCTCATAGCCAGAAGTGTGCCCTCTGGTGGCTGTGACTGGAAGTGGCAAGGGTTTCACAAGGGAACTGGCAATGGAGAAGTCTGCCCTCTGATGGCTACGATTGGGCCAAGGTTGGGGGAGCAGAGCACTTGCTTTGTGCATAGGACGTCCTAAATTTCAAGGCCCATCATCCCCACTTAAAAAAACTTTAGGTTAAGAGGACTGGGAAAAAAAAAAATTATTTGCAACCCTGAGAAACCGGATGCTGGACTAAACGGGTCTTTGCCCCCTCCCCACAATATACTGCAGCGTTCAAGCTCAACGAGAGTGACAACAATGCGCGCAATTGTACATTGATTGCACCCGCACGGCCACCTCCATTTGTCAGCAAGGCCCTGACAGCCTGCCACACACCCAGAAAAACAACATTCCGTCATGCGCAGAGAGGGTCGTGTGAACTGACCTGCCACTGTGCTTTAATTTGCAACAAAGGAGGTGGTCATTATGGAGAGATGTGTGCTTGTTAGAAGGGGGGGAAGAACCAAGTTTCCGGCAGGAGAAAAGAAAAATCCTTTGCCCCAATTTTCCTTGTAGAATGTTTATTATGACTTGGAGCTTAACGCCCCCCCCCCCCCAAAAAAAAGCAACAACAACACACAAAACAAAACAAGAGCCTGGCTGTCCACAATCCATCAGTGGCCATTTCCTCACCAGAGAGGTCTGGCCTTCCCACAGAAGCCTTTCCCTTTCAATTTCAAAGGAGTGTGGGTAGGGGGTGGTAAACCAGTGGCATATTTGGGTTCAGAAACCCTCTGGCTGGTTCCATGCTCTATCTGATTGGTGGATACTGTGGAGTTGACACCTGAGGATCACCCTCTTTACCACCAGATGGTGAATTTATGGTTTGTTTTTTTTACAAGTGGGATGTTCTTTTCCCTTTTGCACAACACGACCCAAAGGACATACACTCAAATTGAGTGTTGGGAGAGTCAGAACAGACAAAAAAAAATTCTTTACCCAGGGTGTAATTAGTCTGTGGAACTCCTCGCCACAGGATGGGGTGGTGATGTCTGGCTGAGATGCCTTTAAAAGCAGGCTGGACAGATTTCTGGAAGAAAAGCCCATTCCAGGTTACAAGCCGTGATCGGTATTGCAACCTGCTGGTTTTAGAAGTAGGCTACCTCAGAATGCCAGGTGCAAGGGAGGGCACCAGGATGCAGGTCTCTTGTTATCTGGTGTGCTCCCAGAGTCATCTGGTGGGCCACAGTGAGATACAGGAAGCTGGACTAGATGGATCTTTGCCCTCATCCAGCAGGGCTCTTCTTATGTTCTTATGCTCTTGTTATGTTCTTATGTTGCAAGATGTACATATCTCCATTGGAGCAAGTGCCACAAGACTCCAGCTCACGCATCTCTCTGCCCATTTCCCCTTTCTTTCTGGCCCCTTCTTCACCCACTTTGCATCTGAAGTGCACATCAATGCATCTTTCTACTTTGGTTAAAAATGCTCCTTTCTCATGCTGCCATTCCTGGGCAATAGTGTTGCAACCAGTAAAAAACCCCTCTAGGTACCCACAGTTGTGGGGTGTGTGTGTGTGTGTGTGTGTGTGTGTGTGTGTGTGTGTGTGTGTGTGTGTGTGTGTTTAAAGACTCACCAGTAGGCAAAGCATTTCATGGCTTCCTCCCCTTTGATCATCCGTGCCTTTTAATGTTTTAAATCTCTGCATACCTTTGGCATTCAATAAGGTCTTTGCAGATGGACCCATAATTTGGATTGGCACCCAGGACCAGGGCCACAGCTTGGGGGGGGGCCAGGGGGGCTTTGCCCCCCCCCCCCGAGCCAGCAGTTTGCCTCCCCTAGCATTTTTTCCAAACCTCTTTATCTAATCTGGTGTCAGTTGGGGGTGATTTGAAGCCCTTTCTGCCACATTTTTTGTGCACAGGAAGGAAGACGGCTTCTGGCAGGGATTGGGGAGGAGAGAGTGCATGTGTGTTGAGTGAGTAGAACAGGGTCCTGGGGGGCTCCTTGGAAGTTATGACCTCTGGTCACCCTGTCCCCATCCAGAGCACATGGAGAGCGGGTCTGGTCAAGAGCAGCTACAAGAAGGTTGGGAGAGATTTCTACTTGTACTGGCTGGGGGAAGGGAGGGTGCTATTTCTTCTACTCTGGAACATGCTAATTACTATAATGGTACTGCTGTGGGAGGGGCCGGGGAGAAATATTTCTGTTTGGAGAAATCCTGGGGGCAGGTTCTTGCCTTTCAGATATACTTTTAAAATTAATGGCTGCTGCTTGGGGGCTGGGGAGACCCCTTTTCTGGTGGGAGAAAACATGGAAAGCATTTGAGCTAAAGAGAACTAAGAACTTAAGTGTGGGAAAGGTTCTAAGCAGGGGCGGATCCGGAGGAGGCCATGGGTGCATACCCCCCCAACTGTCCTGCCAGCAGGGAAGGGCACCCGCCAGGATGGAGAGCAAAATCAGGTGTCAGGGAACACCTACTGGGTGGGTGTCAAGGAGATTGGCTGGAATGGGAGACCAGGTCTACCCACCCAGCAAACAGCCACAGAGGCTTTAAGCTCAATCAGGAGCCCAGGTCTACCCAAATAGGTAGACCTGGGCTCCAAGTCCAGGTGGGAGCCCAGTTCTACCCACCCAGCAAATAGCCACAGAGGCCTGAGGGGGGACATAACTGAGACATAAAATTATGCAAGAGATGGCTGGAGAGATGTTCTTTCCCCTCTTACATAACACCAGAACCAGGGGACAGCCACTAAAATTGAGTGTTGGGAGAGTTAGGACGGACAAAAGAAAATATTTCTTTATCCAGCATGTAGTTAGTCCGTGGAACTCTTTGCCACAGGAAGTGGTGATGGCAACTTGCTTAGATACCTTTAAGGGGGGATTGGACAAATTTATGGAGGAAAGTCCATCACAGGTTACAAGTCATGATAGGTATGTGCAAGCTCCTGATTTTAGAAGTAGGCTACCTCAATGCCAGATGCAGGAGAGGACACCAGGTTGCAGGTTGTGTCTTGCTGTCATGCTCCCTGAAGCATTTGGTGGTCCACTGTGAGATACAGGAAGCTGGACTAGATGGGCTTTTGGCCTGATTCAGCAGGGCTCTTTTTATGTTCTTATGTAGGCTATAAGCTCAGTCAGGAGCCCAGGTCTACACAGCAGGTAAACCTGGGCTCCAAGTCCAGTTGGGAGCCCAGGTCTACCCACCCAGCAAATGGCCACAGAGGCGATAAGCTCAAGCAGGAGCCCAGGTCTACCCAGCTGGTAGACCTGCCTGGTTGACCTGGGCTCTGAAGGTCATGCTCATGGCCCCCTCCCAAACAGACACTGGATCCACCCCTGGGAGAATTCAGCTCAACCAGGTAGATTCGATACATTCAAATCTTCTGTACTTTGCTTTTTAAAAGTCATGAATATTGTAAAAAAAACTAGTGTTCCAATGACGTGATTGTATTTGACTAGCATATCTTTCCTCTTGCTTTGATGTAAAGTAAATAAATTTTAGTTTAATATGTATCAATGCATCAGCAATGTGTCATCGACAAATGTTATATAGGTGCTAGATAGGTGCTTGATAGGCGTTATATAGGTGATAGGTGCTAGACAGGCA
Source organism: Tiliqua scincoides (assembly GCF_035046505.1). Lineage (NCBI taxonomy): Eukaryota > Metazoa > Chordata > Lepidosauria > Squamata > Scincidae > Tiliqua > Tiliqua scincoides. Next base: position 7,907,013 of record NC_089829.1, read on the forward strand.
CTATGTAGGTGTTAAATAGGTGCCATAATAGGTGCTAGATAGGCGCTAGATAGGTGCTAGATAGGCGCTATGTAGGTGTTAGGCTATATAGGCGCTATTTGTGTTAGGTAGGTGCTAGATAGAGGCTAGATAGGCGCTATATAGGTGCTAAGGTGTTAAATAGGCACTAGATAGGTGCTAGGTGTTAAATAGACGCTATATAGGTGTTAGATAGGCATTATATAGGCTTTGTATAGGTGTTATTTAGGCATTAAATAGGTATGTTGGTGCTAGATAGGGGTTAGATAGGCGCTATATAGGTGTTAGACAGGCATATAGGCACTGTATAGGTGTCAGATGGGTGCTAGATAGGCAATAAATAGGTGTTAAATAGGTGCGATATAGATGTTAAATAGGTATTAGGTAGGTGTTAGATAGGCGCTATATAGGTGCTAGATAGCTGTTATATAGGTGTTGGATAGGCACTATTTAGGTGCTAGATAGTTGTTGCATAAGCACGGTAGGCATTATATAGGTGTTAGATAGGTGCTAGATAGGTGTTAGGTACTAGATAGGCACTATATAGGTGTTAAATAGGCACTAGATAGGCATTATATAGGTGTTAGGTAGGCACTATTTAGGTGTTGCATAGGCACTAGGTAGGCATGATATAGGTGTTAGGTGCTATATAGATGTTAGATAGGTGCCAGATAGGCACTATATGGTGTTAAATAGGCACTAGATAGGCGTTATATAGGTGTTAGGTAGGCGCTATTTAGGTGTTAGGTGTTGCATAGGCACTAGGTAGGCATTATATAGGTGTTAGGTGCTACATAGGTGTTAGATAGGTGTTAAATAGGTGTTAAGTAGGCACTTTCAATACAAGTAAATACTACCTGCATCACAGTGATATGTTTTACTTTTGCAGGGTTGCAGGCCTGTGTATTGCACTGGTGTGTAAATGAAAGGATATGTTGCATGTCATTTCTATGTAGGCAATACATTTTACATGGCATGCAGAGATGCATTTATTCTATGCAAATTATTGTTACATTGCTTGACAGATAATGAATGCATCTTTCAAAAAAAACCCACCATATTATTTTCTCTTCATGAAATTTGGGGGAGTTACGTGTATTTGATGTTTCTCCAGACTTATCCTTTCGTTTTACCCACCAGTATAGATACCTGGCATCATTGCCCCTCTTGAAAAAATAGTCACCCCCCCACCTCTAGAAGCCTGGCTATGAGCCTGCCCAGGACCCAAATTGGCTAACAGAGGGAGAGAGATCTCCCTTTCTCACATATCACACAGTGGAGATTAAAACTCTGTTTTGTTTTGCACTCAGGATTTAAATTTTGCCCAACATCCACGGAGCTGCTTTTTTGATTGACGCGTCTGTCTCCACCGCTAGCCGTTGCTTGATTTTGTTCCGAGTTCCTTTAAGTTCATTGCGCTGTGTTTCTGCTACGTGTGTTGTAAGCTGCCTTGAGGGGCCTCCCATCAGGAAAAAGTGGGGTGTTAGTATTTCAGTTGACCCCCCCCCAAAAAAAAACCCTCAAGGTGGCTAACGTAACAATGCCCCTCAAGCAAACACATCCATAAAACAAAATTTTCATAATATTAAAGAATCATGTTTATTTTGATGGGCCCATTGCTGTTAACAGGTGTCTATATTTAAATAGGGATTTAGATAAAGCCTGCCTATGTAAACCGCCTTGAATAAAGTCTTGAATAAAGACCAAGAAAGGCGGTATATAAATACCTGTTATTATTATTATTATTATTATTATTATTATTATTATTATTATTATTATTATTATTATTATTATATTTTACTGGGGTTTCACTGACTCATGTTGAGCTTTTTCAATCATTGTATGTTGCTGTTTGTTTTATGGAGGTTATAAATTGCTTGCTTGTTCGAATTACTATTGAGAATCATTGTATTGAAAGGTAGGTTTAATTCCCCCCCCCCCCAGGAAATAAGGGGAAATGCACTCTGCACATGCTCCTTGGTGCCTAGACTAAGCAGAGACTCACATCTGAGGCATTTTCAGATGGACGCTTTGTAGACCAGCCCATGGGTGCTTTCTCTCTTCTAGAAATGTAAAATCCATTCTGTATGACCCGCTATTTGGCCTGCTAAACCCCTTTTTACCCTTCCCGCCTCTTGAAAAGATTGACGGACGGTCGTCTTTCCTTTCTTAGAAATCTTGCTGCTCCATGTTTACTGAGGAGCTGAGCCAACGGCTCCGGACAAGAGAAATCAGGAAGCCGGAGAACGCAGCCAAATCAAAGCCATGAGAGGACGCAGAGGGAGAGCAGGAGGTCAAACCTTAAATGAACATTTCCTCTTTTTACCCTACTGTATATTCTCTTTACTCTGCTGTGTATAGAGGGGCTCTCTCTGAATTTCTTCTAACCATCAGCTACGTCTGCAAAGGAGAACTATCGTACATTCCTTTTAATAACACGAACCAATGAAGTTGCCCCCACTCCCTTCCCCCCATTAACAGTGCAGACAGCTGAAGAGGTCAGTGGATTGCTATTGTCCCGCTTCTGGAGTCTAACATTTCTAGTTCTTGGAACTGCTTCACTGCCTGTGGCTATTTTCTGCGAGCTATAGTCTCAGCAAGTCAACCCACATGGACGGCAGTCTTTCGGAAGCATAGTAAAACTGTGCAAAACTTTTTTTGCAGTTCTAGGGAAGCGGCAGCAGCCCTGTTGACTCGTAGAAGGCCCTGGAGCCCTCTGCGTGCAGCTTGTGCCTTTTAAAATAATCAATAAAGCAATCAAGTTTCTAGTCCTTAGCGTTGTGAAAGCATGCCTGAAAGATTTGGGGCCATGCATCTCTGAAGCCGATGGAAATGCAAGAGAAGGACTGTTGTAGTAGGGTGTGGAGCTCATTATCCTTTCCTGTGATGGGCAGAATCTGATTATGAGGTAGATGGGGGGGGGGGGAAGGGAATAGAATCTTTTGTTCAAAAGCAGTGCCCAAAAGTGTTTTTCTCCCTATAGAAGGCTATTGGAATGCAGGTTTTGGGGAAAAATGTATGCAGAAAGTGATAAGAGTTAGGTTTCAGAAACTGCTGGACTGACCTATGTTCAGAGGCCACCTTGTCCTTCATTTTGAAAGCCATTTCTGCTCAACGCAACAGGGACCAAATGTGTACACCTGTGGGCTGGGCAAAAATGGGTTAAGAGCACAACTATGACTATTTTGCAACCCACTAAGGGCGATGGATCTTGGGGTTCTGCTACAAAACTAACACGGATCTTGCCAGTTAGAAATTTGTACCCAGCCTGCCATAAGGAGTAGATTGTCTTTCCTAAAGGGAAAGACAATCCATCCATCCCGCATTAGGTAACCCTTTAAGTCCGTTGCTTTCCAGCTGGACCGAATGTTACAACTCCTGTTTTCTAGAACCTACAAAGGTGAGCTCTGGATCTTGCTTGGAGGTAGAATGACAGGAACGTCCATGGCAAAGAGAGAGAGAACAATATCCCAAGGAGCAAGAAAATGAAGGGAGCTGGACATTTAGAACAAGCCATGTAAAAACTAAGCTTAAAAAAAAAACACAGGCTGTTAAGATTCAAGCTCACGCTCCTCGTAATAGAGCTTTATTTCAGAGTACTTTTCCGCCTGTAGAATCTTTTCTAAGAAACCCTCTTTGCGAGAACAGAGAAAGATGAGACAGCTTTGCTTGACAAAAACAGAACAGAGAATTAGTGGCCCTTTCATGTATCACCAATCAACTAAATAAAAAATGGAGCTGTGACTGAATCGTCTCCTCGTGTCTCTACGCTCAGATCAGCATCTCTGGTGATTGATTGTGAATGATGAAGGGGGAAAAATGGCTGTGGAGGGAGGGGGAAGGGAGAAATGAGCAATATTTTCAGTTGCAGAGTTCTGTAAGCAGAAATGCGTTCAAGGTATATATAGGACTGTAAGAAAGCTTGAAAAATTGGATCCTCAGGATAAGTGGGTTCATCTAGCAATTTAAAAACTGCCTGATAGCATTACACAAATGTTTGAATGGTGGAGTGGAATATTAAAGGGCATGTGTTAAGAAAATAGAGCAATACTTGGTGGTTTCCAATAAAAGGACTATCCTATTGGGATTTCATCTGATTCCCCCCATGGAACAAAGCTGGAACCTTGGGTAGAAGCAATTTTTCAAGTTCTTGGGTTTCATGCAATAGGGACTAGAAAGAAAAAAACTGCCTCACAAAAAAGAGCAAAAGGTTAACACAGTGTTTCTCAAACTGTGGGTTGGAACCCACTAGGTGGGTCGTGAGCCAATTTCAGGTGGGTCCCCATGCATTTCAACATTTATTTTTAATATATTAGACTTGAGGTGGTATGTCATGATAAGTGACTGCAGTTGGGGAAATGTTACAGACCTGTACTTTTAACGGGCTACTATGTATATGCTTTTAACAATGATAGTCAATAGGACTTACTCCTGGGTAAGTGTGGGTAGGATTGCAGCCTGGGATTGTTACAAATTTTCCTGCTTGATGATGTCACTTCCGGTCATGACATCACTTCTGGTGGGTCCTGACAGATCCTCATTCTAAAAAGTGGGTACTGGTGCTAAATATGTGAGAACCACTGGGTTAACAGATTTCCCTTAATAAACTGCTAAATCAACTGTTTTTTCTACAAATAAGCTGTTATTTGGGTTTAACTAGTGGTGCGGTTTTTTTTCAACGTTTGTTTGAAGTTTTTCCAACTTAGCATACAGCAGTGTTTCTCAAACTGTGGATCGGGACCCACGAGGTGGGTGGCAAGCCAATTTCAGGTGGGTCCCCATTCATTCCACTATTTTATTTTTAATATATTAGACTTGATGCTATCCTGGTAAGTGACTGCATTTGGGGAAATGTCACAGATCTGTACATTTAACAGGCTACTATGAAGATGCTTTTAACAATGATAGGCAATGGGACTTACTCCTGGGTAAGTGTGGGTAGGATTGCAGCCTAGGATTGTTAACAATTTTCCTGCTTGATGATGTCACTTCCGGTCATTGCATCGCTTCTGGTGGGTCCTGACAGATTCTCATTCTAAACAGTGGGTCCCGGTGCTAAAGGAGCGAGAACCACTGGCATACAGTATTTGGAATGTGTGTCCAAGTTGGCCCTCCTTCACGTGCCTTTACAAAGAGGCAGAGATGACTTATATACACACTTCCTAGGAACTGTCAAGGGGGGGGGAATGAATTGTACAGTGGACGTCTGCTTCCTTTTGGTTGACTGAAATAAGTCTAGGGTTTGAACAGCTTCCATGATGAAGTCTCTGTTTCTTTCCTGAATCTGTGGCACCTGGTGGGCTGGTTGAGATGCTATTGGTCTAGGACCACCTTCCAGTCACCATCTTTCTGGGGCTCAACGAGGAAAATTGCTGCTCTTTGGAGAGTACCAAGTGCCCGATGCCTTGTTGGTGAAATGACAATTCTGCTCTTTGAGAGAGTGGTAGTTCAGCCATGCTAAACCATCTGCAGAACCCATTTGGTGGTTGAGGAAGCCTTCCAGGCATGAAGGTAGGACAAGAGACTTCCTCCCACTGTAGGGTGGCACAGTCAGAATTCTCATCTTTCCCCTTGGCCGCTAGGTGGGAGGGAAGGGTGTCCTGGGGTGCTGCACCCTTTAGTTTTTCTTGTGAACAGTGTTCTTCATGGTCTCCTTGAAGCATTCTGGGAAGAGAATGGCCCACTGTGGGGACTTGGCTGTTGGGAAGATGAAGAAATTAGTGCTTCTTTATAATATACAGGTTGGTGACTATGGGAGGCCCTATTAATACGGCCAACTGTCTCCCTCCAGTGGCCAAAGGCAGACATTGCCAAGGGAGCTGCTTTTCCTCCTCTGGTGATCTTGAACCTTGGGCTTATTTTTGGCACTGAATCAATCTCCTTCTTGGTTTGAGGTCACCCAAGAAAAGGTAGGAGTAGAGAAGGAAAGATGAATGGAGAACAGAAGAAATTGCTCCCCCAACTAGGTCTCGAAGAATGTGGAACATGTTTCAAGCAAGTTTTTGAGTCAGGAACCTCCTCCCGGGAGAGAGAGTCTCACAGCTTTTGTTAAATTATCCTAAATCCTGCCTCTTGAGCAGGTGGGAGAAAACCCAGCCTGTGTGCCCTCATCCCCTAACACAGTGTTTCAGGACTCACTAGGTGGGTCACAAGCCAATTTCAGGTGGCTCCCCATTCATATCAATATTTTATTTTTAATATATTAGACTTGATGCTACCATGGTATGTGACTACATTTGGGGAGATGTTACAGACCAGTACTTTGAACAAGCTACTATGTATATTCTTCTAACAATGACAGTCAATGGGACTTACTCCTGGGTAAGTGTGGGTAGGATTGCAGCCTAGGATTGTGAAAAATTTTCCTGCTTGATGACATCACTTCCGGTGGGTCCCGACAGATTCTCATTCTAGAAAGTGGGTCATGATGCTAAATGTGTGAGAACCACTGCCCTAACACATCAAATGCATCCAGGCTGCACAGACCTCAGGCCAAACTCCACAGAACTCATTCATTGTTAGCCACCTTGGGTGACCTTCGAAGAGAAAAGGGAGTACAAATCAAATAATAACTCAAGCTGCAGGGGAATGTGTGTAAGTCAAGCCATCATGGGAAGGGGGCCCTACTTCTGCCATTCATAGGTAATTAAAAGCTATTAAAAGGGCTTATGCAAGGGAAAAGTCTAGGGTCCCAGCTCTGACATCTGTGCTACTTTCAGCCAAACCATCACAGTGCAGAAGACCAGGAACATGCCTTAGAGAAGGCTGAATTCCACCACATTTCTAATCATTTTAACCTGGCTTGCTTGTCACGTGCCTCTTCTCCCTTTCCCTTTGTTGTACCAGCACAAGTGCAGATAAACTAGTGAACAAATGAGAACAGGGCCAAAAGAGGATCAATAGTTCAGGTAGGGAGGATCTAAGGAGTGGGTCTTGTGGATTAAGAGCCCTCCTTCCTGCCTTCCCCTCATAATTCAGGTATTGCTCAGAACTGTTCATGGAGGTTTGATAGGCTACAGCAGCTGTTTCCAAACCACAAGACTACTCTGTAACAAGAAAGCCTTCCCCATCACATCTAGAGATTACCATTCTGGGTGGTGCCATCATATCATGCTGCCTGATCTTGTCAGGAAGTCTCTCTGGCCAGTCACTCTGCCCAGAATTCAGGGCATAGAGCCTGCTGGGAACACAGAAGTTGGCCAGAGCGATATCCTGACAAGAGCAGGAAGGAAGATATGACAATACCCCATGGACTGGTAAGCTCCAGACTCAATAGCCAGGGTTTGGTGCCTGTAGGGCTAAGGGATAGTGATGAGGTTATGCTACAGCCTTATACCAAGCAGAGACTCCCCCAGTCTGGTACTCTGTTAGGCCATGCTGGCATCTTAACGGCACTTCATGTGCATATCACAAACCACAACCTCAATACTATATAGTCTTGCTATACTATATACTATACTATACAGTACTGCAGCGAGTCATGGACTCTTCGCTCACAACAGGAGAGGAAACTGAACGCTTTCCACATGCGCTGCCTCCGACGCATCCTCGGCATCACCTGGCAGGACAAAGTTCCAAACAACACAGTCCTGGAACGTGCTGGAATCCCTAGCATGTATGCACTGCTGAAACAGAGACGCCTGCGTTGGCTTGGTCATGTCGTGAGAATGGATGATGGCCGGATCCCAAAGGATCTCCTCTATGGAGAACTCGTGCAAGGAAAGCGCCCTACAGGTAGACCACAGCTGCGATACAAGGACATCTGCAAGAGGGATCTGAAGGCCTTAGGGATGGACCTCAACAAGTGGAAAACCCTGGCCTCTGAGCGGCCTGCTTGGAGGCAGGCTGTGCAGCATGGCGTTTCCCAGTTTGAAGAGACACTTTGCCAACAGTCTGAGGCTAAGAGGCAAAGAAGGAAGGCCCATAGCCAGGGAGACAGACCAGGGACAGACTGCACTTGCTCCCGGTGTGGAAGGGATTGTCACTCCCGGATTGGCCTTTTCAGCCACACTAGACGCTGTGCCAGAACCACCTTTCAGAGCGCGATACCATAGTCTTTCGAGACTGAAGGTTGCCAATACTGATACAGTAAACTTGCTGAACGAAAGAGTCATATATGATAAATGTTTGAGGGGTGCAAAAGTGATGTTTGAGAGCCATAGTATTTAAGAAGTATTTAAATGCTTAAATACATTTATTCCCCCTGACCATTAAACTCCTGTTTTAATCCAGTGGCCCAAAAAAAGGGGGGGCTGTTGAGATGCTTGAATCTTTAACTTTTGTAGTTCAACAAACCTCTTGCGATCACAAGCTCACTGTTGCATAGGCCGTTCGTTTCCATTGAGTAGGATAGGATTACAACCTAGGTGTTACTGAACACAATAAGCTTACTTCCAAGTCAGGTAAATAACACTGTTTTCAATAATACTCTATGCTTGCCGTATGCTTTGGATTTTCCTGTCTGAACAGGTTAGGAAAGCCGTTGCAGAGAGTCAAAAAAACAAGAGTCATGTTTCTTATTGGCTGTTTAAAAACAATATTTGGTATGTGCCAAGTAATGGCTAGTATATATTTAGGCCAAAATATAAAAAGAGATTTCATTGACATTTAAATATTTCAAGAAGAATGTTTCACGGAACCAAAAAGAGAAGAAAAATCAAGTTTTTCCATCACAAATACTGCAGCATTAAAACAAACACTTAGCAAAAACAAAATATGAGTGAGATATATATATAGTTGCTTCCTTTAAGTCACAAAAAGCACAATATAAATACAGAATCTTGTGTGTGAACTCATTTTTCCCTGTGGCAATAAAAATACATTCTTTACAATTAGTGCAAGTCCCATCTAGGCAGTCACTGCAGCCTCTCACGCCCTTAAGTCCTTCCTCCTCGGCTGGATCAGTTGAAGGGCACCTCATATTTGAAAATCACACTGAAGATCTTCCCGCCGAGGCGATCAGCCAGCCAGGAGTTCTTGATGACGGCAAGCTTGAGGCTTTCGCACTTGAGCGCTGCGTAATAGTTGGTGTGAATGGAGCGGCCCATCCCCTCAATCACCACCAAGTCCGTCTTCCGCTCCCGGACGAGGTTGGCCAACCCTTTGTCCAGGCGGCTGTAGCGAGAACAGGAGGAAAAGGAACAAAATTACTTACTGTGAGTTTCTTTGGTTGGTGCAAGGAGTCCAGGGTGGGTTATTGCCTTGCACACTCCAGAGGGTGGACTAATGCTAACTAGCCAAGGCTTAGGAGGCCATCCAGTTTTCTGAACATACAGCAGCTTGAGACTTAACTATAGAGCTTTTATGCCCCATTAGTAGGCTGAGTGACTCCCTCTAGTGGCCACTCTTTCCTAAAAGTAGAAAAATGCCTCTCTCAGACACAAAAAGTAAGGTAGGTGTAGAGAAGGAAAGATCAATGGAGAACAGAAGGAATTGCTCTCCCAAGTAGGTCTCCAAGGCCAGACCCTTCTTTACAACCTTTGCAAAATTATTCCAAGTCCTGCCTCTAGTGTGGAGGGGAGAAAACCCACTCTGGATGCTCTCCTTCCTCAACAGAGCAAAACAGAACAGTGAATGCATCCAAGCCGTTCAGACTTCAGGCCAAACTCCACAGAACTCCAAAATCCTCAGGTCAAACTCCACCGAAGAGAAGTACAGGCATGAGCAAATCAAGCCATCATGGGACACCCTACTGCCACCTTTAATAGCAATTGACATGCTTTTCCCTTCCTCTTCATTTTATCTTCACAGCTATTTATATGTGGCTGGTCTTATGACCGTAATAAAGTTCTACTACTACTACTACTACTACTTCACAGCTAGTACTCAAATTACAATGAAGTCTAAGGGGGAACACTACCCTTGGCTACTGGAGGGGGCATGATTTCGCTAAAGTTGGGAGGAGTGGGGTGTTGGGTTAAGAGCTTGCCTTCCCTTCATAATTCAAGTATTGCTCAGAAATACTTGCTGAGATCTGCTAGGCTCAGCCTTCTCTCTCCCTCTCTTCCATTTACAATTCGTTAGGGAGAAAAAGCCCAAACATATCCTGCACATGGTCCCATTTAACTAAAAAATGGGAACTCCACCTGCACTGAGTGGATCCAGGCCACTTACCTGAGGTCCAAGCAGGGCGAACTCGAGCCTGTCTGTACCAAAAGCAACTTCTCTTCCTTCAAGGCAGCTCTAAAGAGAAAAGACCCCCAAAACGTTTAGCGATAACTTGATAACAATGAGACTTTATCTTAATGCTAAAATATTTCTAAAACAATATAAAGCTGGTCTTATTATTTTGCTTTCGATGCACCGCTATTTATAAAATGCTTATGTTTCCCCTGTTTACACCACCTTCTGTCTTCCCACCCCACTGTCTCTCTTTTATCAATATCTAGATTGTAAACCCCGTGGGGCAGAGATATGTGTTGAGAGCAATATAAAAATAAATAAAACACCAGTGGCAATTCCTTTTATTATAGCCAAACTTGCTTAAAACACAAGAGCTACATATGATAGACTTCAGATATTTGAGAACCTCAATATTTCAAGAAGTATTTAAACATTTTACTAAACATCGAACTTGTGTTTTAATCCAGTGGACGCTCAGTTTATACCCAGTCAATTATGATGCTTGAAATTTTTAATGTACCTTCTACATCAATTGTGATGCAAAAAGTAACTCAGCCAACCTATTTCTGAAAGCCGCACATCGTATATTGATTGTGGCTCACGAGTCACAGTTTGGGCACCCCTGTAAGCCACCTTGGGTACACTTGTAAGCCACCTTGGGTACACTTTTGGAGGAGGAAAGTGGCCAAGTGGTACATGCTGTAGCACAGTGTTTCTTGAACCAGTGGTATGGGTACCACCAGTGATACTTGAGCTGGTGTCTGGTGGGCTTGTGGAACACCTGCCACCTGGCAACAAGACCAAGAACGTAATCCAACAAACAGCAGTGGGGACTTGGCTTGGTGGGCAGAAGTATGCTTTCCTGCGCTCGAAAAAGCCCTCCTGTCTACCCTGAGCCTCTTTCTGGTGTTGGCTGTGTCGCTTCTGGCCTCCCAACCCAGAAGAAACTGGTGATGATGTCATCACCAGTTACTTCTGGTGGTACTTCAAATAGGTGGACCGTATGCAGTGGTACAGCAGAGGACAAACCTTGAGAAACACTGCTGTAGCATTTTCAGCCCAAAAGGAAAAGAAAGAAGTCTGGCAGGTAGAATAAAGGGAAAAACACCCATCTTTATGTACATTTAAACAAACAGAGGAATGTATGAGCCATTAACTTTCTATGAACTTTGGCCAAGAGATGACCAGAACAGCAAACAGGCTCCTGTCTGCAATGCATACCTAATACCTGGAAGGTTTTTGCCAGTAATCATCAAAAGTTTCTGCTACCAGTATATTGTTGTTCCAAGGTTGTTTACAGACTATATTCAAAGAAAGCAAATCCTTACTGAGTAGCACTGAAAACACGGGACAGGTGAAATTAGACATGCCCAAGTCCCACTAATCTTTCATGGAACTTGGTTAGGGTTCAGTTTGATACAACCCAATATCTACAATAAATGACATGGCTGAGATCTCTGAGTCCTCTAGTCATTTAGGTTGATCCAGTTATGTAAAGGATTTTGGGGTGAACCAATTTTTAATGCCGTTTTATAAATATGCTTTTAACCACATTTTCCCAAAAGGGTTTTTAGGGCCCACAAGGCCACGTACACGCACAATTTCCGAACTCTCTCTTCCAACAAACCACTCGCTTTTCATTTTCATAGTAAATCTCAGATGACCCTTTTCCCCTCGCAACCCTGTTGGGGGGGGAGAGGGTGAGACACGCACAACTGGCTCTCACCGTATTACTGGATCCATAGCTGCTATCTTCTCCGCGACAATCAAGGATTCACTGTAGGTGACATCGTTCAAAGCAGGCCCAGAATTGCAGGCCAATATAACCTGCGGCAAAGACAGGAAAAGGCATCGGTCATTCTGGACCCACAAGAATGCTTTGGAAATCCTGGTGTACGTGCACATGCATTTGCTGGAGTACCCCTTTTCCAAGTACTCCCTCCACACCACTACCACCAGACATGCAGAAGCGAGTGGCGGGCTCCTCACTTGTCTTTTGCAGCAAAGAAGAAACTTCTCCGGTTGCTATGAGGAGGTGATCAGGTTGAGCCCATGCCTGATGTGAAGGGCTTGGCTGTCACATAGTCTCCCTTTGCTACCCATGAACTGCCTGCAGCCCTCTCCACATTCAGAACAAAGTCATGTGATTGCTGTGGCAGTGGGGCCAAGTGGCGCTAGTATGAAAAGCACCAATTTAGGCTATCAGAGTACCTTTTTTTATTGCCTGCTACATGATGCATCATGCAAGAAATATCTAGGCCCATTGTTAGCCAGGATGCAGGGCTGGGAGGATTCAATCATGCTTCAGTCTCTCCTTTCCACACCTGATTCTGAGACTCTGGATAATGTCGCTTCCTTTTTATCTGGGGTAATAGCCAGGCAGAGCCCTGGAACTCTGGGTAGTGTGTGGGGAGAAGACTGATGTTTATGTTCATGTTGTGTTGTCTTTGTATATTATTGTTTTGTTTTGTTTTTTCCTCTGTATTTTATGCCAATAAAAGTCTTAATGAACTGAACTGAGCTATCAGAGATTATAAGAACCCACCCATTTCCCCTATAACAAGCATGTTGCTTTCATGAGCTCCTTCCTTTCACTATAGAAACAGCAGTGTAGCTGGCAACTGCCTCCCAGGGAAAAGGAGGATTTAGGCCTCCCTTGTTCATGGGAACAGGAAAGGGTCAAAAATGTCCCCTACTAAAAGACTAGTTCTCTGCCAGCATAGGGTGTATAAAGGGCATTCGTTCTCCCTTAATTCCTAAACACTCGCAACTCAAGATGTGAAATTTCACAGACACTTTGGGGGCAGCATGCCCAATGGCTCTGTTCTTGGATTTTTACCTTGGAAAGTCACAGTAATTCAACTGACCTCTGTGCCCCGAGAGAGCAGTTCCCTGACAAAGGGGAAGACGCCTAAAATGATGTCTATTCCACTGTTATCTGCAAAAATTAAGGCACATTTATGAGGGGGGGCCTGCAAAGGAAACAAAAGAAAAAATATGAGAGGTATCATTCAGACAGGAAGTGGACAGGCTGCAAGGCTTAAGCTACACAATAGTGGTATAGCTAGAGGGGGTGCAAAGCAGCAAGTTTTGCAGGGAGCCTTACCAGGGTGGGCAAGGGGCCCCCTCCCCTTCGAAGCCATCCATACACCTCCATTTCGCCCCCCCCCGGAATGGCTCCAAAGGGGAAGGGGGCCCTTGCACACGACAGTGAGGTTCCCTAAAAAAACATACTCACTTTTGCACCCCCTCTAGCTATGCCACTGCTCCACAAGTACATCAACATACGTACGGAGTTCAGCCACCCTACCTCCTCCGCCAATTTGGTAAAATTGTTTTGTTTTTTTAATTATTGTAAATTGTTTTTTAATGTATTTTTAAGGTGTCTGTAAGCCGCCTTGTGTGCCCGCTGGGCAAAAAGGCGGGGTATAAATTAATAAAATGAAATAAAAATAAAAGCCTTTTGACAATCTGTCACAAACTCTAGTAAAATGATTCTGCCTGAGATAAAAGGATATGCAGCAAGTTTGTTTACAACCAGAGACCACACAAACTCAAGGGCATGCAATGAAGTTGGATTGTCAGGAGATTCAGAATGCATAATAAAAATATATATAATTTACTGCCGGCGAAGCAGCTATAGTCGTAAGAGGGCATCTGTCACTCATGGACCTTCCTTGTCCAGAGGTGGCACAGCTCTGAATATCAATTGCTTGGGATCAGAGCACGCAATACTAGGGGAAGGCTGGGGGCTTCCTGGAGGTTCCTAGTAGGAAATGAGATACTGGACTAGACGGGTCTTTGGCTCTGACGTCCACAAGTAAACTCCCATTCGGTTCAAAGCTGGTGTGCTGCCAGGAAGCCATGAATTGCAATGGCCTTTTCCCCTTTCACCTATGAAGCATCAGAACAGTGGAGCAAGATGGAGGGAGGGCAGGAAAAAAAGGGAACTCGTGTGTCTCAGGTTGCTTTAAGTCACCTGACAGGCACCCACATACAGCCAGCTCTAGAATTCTCACCATGTACTGATAGTTGAACACTGAACATGGGAGCCAGAGCACACAGACAGCATGGATAGTTGCCAGTCCGGGTTCAACAGGCTGATCCCTCGGTGCCCAAAGTCCGGCACCTCTCCTACTATTGAGCAGGAAACAAAAGGCAAGCTGGCACTCAGGACAGTACGGGTCTCATCACAGGGAAGCAAGACTGCAAACAGTGCTGAAGCTTGTATCCCTGCTACTGTATTGTTAGCCACTATGTCCCTTGTGAGGACTTGTTCTGAAGAAGGGAGTACAAGTATTTTAAAATTTGATCTGGGGAGGTTGCTCCTTTGCACGCGCTCTCTCTCTCTCTCTGAATTGGTTTTTAATTCTTGGGAGAAGCTGTAGGTGGGGCCATACAAAATGGACATGCATCACTGCAAACATCTGTAAAACCTTTGGGGCACTGAGCATTTCCAAATTAAAAACCGTGAGTGCAGAATTAAACCTGAATCAGGGCACAAAGACAAAACCTTAACTGTCCTATTGCTGCATCAAATGCTCCAGGGCCACCTGGATTCTCTCAGACCTTGCCACACCAGTGTGATTTAATAGCTGGCCCCCAACACTACCTGAAACCACCAGGCATATTCAACAGGTGCTCTATCCAAAGAGAATCTCTTAACAGCTCAATTGCATGCTATTCAGTTGATCAAGATGACAGGCTGCAGGTACCTTGAGTCGTTCTAGCCACTCATCGTATGAATCTTCCAACCAGGGGCGTTCTGTATGAGGGCAAAGAAGAAATGTGTTGTCATAACACCATTATAGCCTAAGGGCACAATCTTAACCCCTTATGTCAGTGCTTTCCAGCACTGACACAACAGTACCTATGGGACATGTGCTGCATCCTGCAGTTGGGTGTCACTCACGGAAGCCTCCTCAAAGTAAGGAAATGTTTGTTCCCTTACCTCGGAGCTTCACTGCCCTTATGACAGTGCTGGAAAGCACTGCATAAAGGGTCAGGATTGCGCCCGAAGCAAATAACAGCCCAGTACACATTTTGGTGCCTTTAGACTTATTCTTGGTTATATCTGGGGTGCCAATTCCAAAAATGGCACTGGTTTTGCCCTATCAGCTCTAGTTTTGGAGATACATTTCAGTAGACTCAGTGGGATTTTGATGAAAGACCATCAATATCAGGCTATTCAAAACAGCCCAAACCTCGCTAGCATTTAATATGGCAACAGCCCCCAAGTGTTGGGTAGCTAAGTTTCCATCAATTAAAATGTAGGAAAACAAGTTCAGGACTGCCACTGCAGTGATCTGAGGTGGACATGTCAAACTGAGATAAGGCAGAATAAAGGATCAGATAAATTTGGGGGTGGGGGAGCTCAAGAAATTCTCTTGGTGCCGGAACACACACAGAAAAAGCATCAACATTTTATTTTTCATTATTAAAAACAACTTATGCATGGTTTTTCATCCAAAGAAGTTCACAAAAAAGTTTACCTAGTGAAATAAGTACAGATGAGAGAGACAGTAATTCACTGAGGCTGAAAGCGAAATATAGGTGTAGAGCCAAAGCTGTCATTCCGCAAGCACAAAGCCTGTTCCAGGGGCCATTTCTGACTCGTTCAAATGAAAGGAATTATCCACTTTTGGAGAGCATGTAGCTTAGTGGTTAACCACCTGCTTTGCATTCAGAAGGTCCCTGCTAGAGTCCATGGTAGCATCTCCAGGTAGGGTTAGGAATGATTCTAGTCCAAAACTTTGGTGAGTTGCTGCCAGTCAGTGGAGACCAGTTGCCTGCAAACTGGAGACCGCTGCGTAACAAAAAATTCTTCCCTGGTGCAAATGGAGTTTATAGTTCTGCTGGGAAGCCTCTTCTCTGTGCCTCCGATCACGCCAACCTTTGCCCCGGCCACCCATGTCTACTCGGCAATCTGGGCACAAAGCCTGCTGGGAATGACAGAACCCTGAAGCAGCTGGCTGGCACAAAGTTTGGGGGTAATTGGAGGTGCAGAGTAGAGGCTCTCCAGTGGAATGCTCACCTCAGTTTGTGCTGGGGGAAGGATTGCAATGAGCACCTGATCTGCGGGCCAGGGTTTGGTGTGCTAGATGGGCCAAAGGAGCTAGATTACTGAGCTAGATGGGCCAACGGTCTGACTCAAGGAACAGCAGCTCCTCACGTCTCTACGTACCACGCTAACTAACAGCTCCAGTGCATGTCAATAGTGTCTGTGCAGGACAACTTCCCAACAAGATTGTGTCCTGGGTGCAAGCTGGCCCTTGGCGATGCACTCTGGCCTGCCACCGGAGGCAGCGCAGGTATACTGCCCCATGGAAGAGTTGCCCTACCCACCACGCAGCAACATCCCCAAGGCCCGTTCCCACCCAGTACCTTGCAACTTCTCCTTGGCTTCCTGAAATCCAAACTGTGGCTCTGTTTCGAGGACACTGGCGCCAGGAGAGAAAAGGAGAACAGAAATGCTGTTAAAGAATGGGAGACTCCACAAGGCTGTGCCGTTCAAACAGCCTTGCAGCTGAGTACACACACATACTCAGACAGAATTTCAATACATAACCAACAGTCTCAAAACGAGGACCAGCAGACATACAGGGTTCATGATAGAGGGCTCAGAGCGGTAGTGTAGAAAGACGGGGTTGCACGGTAAATACTGCATGCTGTGTAAGCGACACTCCACTTGCCATCAGAGCCATTCCAGACGCAGATCGCAACATGCAGGCACCTGCGCCATTCTGGGCTGTCTGTGCCCCAAATGGCTCTGACAGCGAGTGAGAGGGGCTTCTTACATGGCACATTGTGGTACCTGTGGTATCTACCATGCCATTATCCCTCTGGCTACACTACAGGCTCAGAGAGATGCAGCACAGGACTTCACATTCCAAGGAGGATGAAAGAGCACCTCTGGGAGGAGACTGACAAATATTCAAGGGTATAATTCTCATTTGGGAAGGAGAAACAGTTATGACTCGGGATGGACTCTTTCCTTCAGAAGCACTTCCAGGGTGGTACCCAGGTCAGCAAAAGTTCTCGGATGTGACCCAAGGTGCTGTGCTTTGCCAAGTCAACCCATCGATCCATCTAATATGGTACTGCCAAAGCTGACTGGCAGCAGTCTTCTCCAACCCTTCCTGAGGTGCAAAGGATTGAAGCTGGAACCTTCTGCATGCTCCCATAGAGCTCTCTTCAAAGGCACCCTGGAAAGGCTTCAGCCCACAAGGTCTGTCATTCCTCAAGTGTTTAGATAGCAGCTAATGCAGACTTTAGACTAACTCAAACCCCTGCTTGGCAACTAATTTTTCTTTTTGTTTGTTTAAATGGGGAAGTTCTCAAAAATCGAGGGCTGAAAGGCTCTGCCTTCTGAGTTGCTTCAAGAAAACGGCTTTTTAACAGCTTCCTCCACAGTGCCATCAGAAGCTGTGGAAGAGGCTTCAGCCCCTTAGCCCAGAGCCTAGATTAAGCATGTACCTGGTCACCATTGGGAACCTGGAGCCAATGTCCCTGTGACTGGTGTTCCTCTTTAAAAAAAAAATGGCTCTGGAGGTAATGGCAGTTTTAGCAACACTTAACTTTCCCAGTGTGTCACCATTCCTGTTGGTCACCATTCCCTCCACCTTTAGAACATGGCAGAAAAAAAAGGTGACCAACAGGAGCCAGACAGGAGAGTGATGGCACTTTGAGCACAAAAGCTGTTGCTGCTCATGTCAGCATGGCAAAACAAACAGACGAACCAACCAAGCACATTTAGCCCACCCAGAAAATTAGCTTCTCAAGCACTTCTGAAGCTTAAAGAACAGTCAAAAGAAAGAAAAATAAAGCTCTCTCTCTCCCCCCCCCCCCTTAATACGGGATCAAACTTTGTGAGATGTGTTGGGCTGAGAGAGAGCACTCAGAATAACTCAATAGCGTTTCTGGCTGAGAGGGGATTTCAACCCACCCACACAGAGGTCCAAGTTCAAACACAGCTAATCATGACACCACCTTGCTTCACACAGGAATGAAATGTTCACACCGGCGTGAAAAAGGTTAGAGAAACTTTAGTTTCATTCACAGACACAGGCTATGAAGTGCTTAAGGCACAGAACTGAACGCTTGGGCATGATGGGTCACATGAACGCTTGGGCATGATGGGCCCTGGAGTTGCCACTGCCCTACTCTTAGGATAAGGCATGCAGCTCTCACTAGCTGGAGGCCTCATTCACCCATTAGCATAGTTGGATCACTGTCCCATCTAAACCCATGCAGCCATCCTTAATTGGCACTCACTCCATAGTTTCAGGGTCCACCCAATAAATAATTTCCAACACTTTAGGCAGGGGTGCAGGGAGAGACCCATACAAGTTCCACATGTATCTAAGAAAAGGGTCATCGGACTTGCTACGATGACAAAAAACACTAAACTGGTTAAGATGAATGAACCACTCAGTGCTAATAAGGGAGATTCCTTTGCAAGACTTGGAGGGACACCCTCACTTGTGCAGTTTAACAATGGGTGAAGGGGAATCTGCTACATCCCAACGCATTGCGAGAACTCAGCAAATGTTTGCAGAAAGTGAAGCACATGCTGGGAGTGTGCTAGTGATAGAGGAATACAAGGGACATTCAGCATCTTTTAAAAATGGAGGTTTGCAAAGAGTTTTTAATACCTACTCCGAGACCGCTTTTGCTCCCCAGTCAAAGACATTCCCGGCAAGGAGTCCTTTCACCAGAGCAAACTGCCTGTCCTCCCAACCTAACGAATCCAAAGACTCAATGACGCTCTGATAGCATTTTAAGGCAATGCCATTTTCCTTTTGCTTTATCTACAAGGGAGAGACACAAGGCAACATCATTTAAAGGAGGAAGAAAAACAAGCTTATGCCTTTAACCAGCTCATAGGCCTCCCAGCAAATCCCCTCCACAACGCACCACCCCAAAGCTTTCCCCTTTAGCTTCATGGCCACTAATGGGTCAAAATTACTATTAACAAGCAAAGCATGGAACAACTCATAAGAAACATGTCTCCTGAAGATGATTTCTTAAAAGAATGCTCAAAAAAGGAGAATGATGATCACAAGAACAAAGTCAACAAAGCAAAAACATCTTGGCTGAGATCCACATAAACGCACCTCTAGGTCTCTATGCCTAAGTAGACTCTGGCTTTAAATTACTCAGAGACTCACCAACCCCGCATGGCAAAACACTATCAAAATGGAGGACTTTCAAAAATCTCATCTGTAACGTGCTAAGAGGCCTGCAGTTCAGAAATGGCAGAAACTGGAGGGTTGCTGCTTCACAGCAGACAGAGTTAAGAAGGAGCGACCTACCTTGGAGTAAGGATCAGGGAAGTTGAATTCGTTTAAACAGTGTTCTCTTGTCTCCAACAGACTTCTGACTGTTAAGGTGCCATAGGCACTGAGAAGGAACAAGGATAGCAAAAAGTCAGCTCTAAGGGATAAGGATAATTCTCGGGCATTACCCTTACTCCCACACTCCCATGGTCTGGTCTGAAGGCATGGAAAGCACCAGTCTTGCTGCAGGAAAGCAAGTCTGTGTCCGATTGGAGCCTGGATGGTTGCGTGGAAATCTCCAGGTATATCACATGGGACCATCAATGAAATAGGTATGCCTTATACCAAGACAGGCCATTTGTCAGCCTAGCTCAGCAGCGACAACACCAACTGTCCAGAGGTTGAGGCCGGATTTTTTCTTCGCCCAACCTGGAGCTGCTGGGAATTGAAGCCGGGGCCTTAAGGTGGTTTCTTCCCTCCTAGCCATCATGCAAACAACTGCTTCAAGTCTCTGCTTCTTGCTCTCCCCCCATTTATGCCAGCCTTACTGATACATCATCCTGTCCCATGGTGCAGAAATATCCACCATGCCTTGAACTAGGCATTATGTAAAACATGGAGGAGTTTTTCAGGCACCATGAGAACTGGGATCTAGTGTGGCGCTTGGAGAGTCCTCAGTTTAAATCTCATCTCAGCCAGGTTTGCCCAAGTAACTGTCAGCTCTCAGTTTCCATATAAAACACGAGGGATGCTACCCTGACTCAGTGCTCCTAAAAGTGTGAGTTGTGAGTCCAGGCACACAGCTGGTCTCAATTTGGGCCCTCCTGCACACCCTTGCACTGGTTTGGCTAAAAACAGAAGCCCTACTACTTAGACACCAAGGCCACTTCTGGCCCAGCAACGCACTCCACTATCCACTGCAGGCCTCCCAACGGCCCTCAGAAACCTCCATAAGCCACTTCTGGTTTTTGGAAGCCACTTCCTGTTTTCTTCCAAAAACTGTAAGTGGCTTAACAGAAGTTTCTGAGAGCCATTCTGAGGCCTGCAGGGACTGGGAGAGTGGCTTGCTGGGCTCCGAGAGGTCTCTAGCACCACCAGGAGCATCGTAACCCACCGCAGAGGATGTGGAGGGTAATGCGCTGCAAAAATTGTGAATCTCTGCCCTAACTTACAAGGTTGAGGAGCAGGTTACTGACATAAGATGCGCGAGCCCTGCACCTTGGAATAGCAGGTGCAACATAACATGGAGGAACTCCCATGGCAACATCAGACCTAAGGTGGTGCACTGGTGGTTCTGGACACCCTGCCACCCTGGAGCCATTAAGCAAGGTGCCGTTCCCCAGAACTGGAAGTAATTGCAGTGACGTCATCATGTCACCGCAATTACTTCCAGAATCGTGCTGATGGCTGCCAGGTTTCAGCCAATATCAGCATGATTCCATGCTGGGCCACCTCCTCCTTTTTCCCCCTTTTTAAAGGGGGGAGGAGGGGGTTGCTCAGAGCGATGTGGAATCATATTTTTTTTTAAGTGAAAGAAACCAGTGGCACTACTGCCTGCTTCTTTTGCTTTGAAGGAAAACAAAAAAAGAGGCACCTAGGGGGGTGTTGATGGCACCCCCTCCACAGCAATGGAACCCCAGGGCATTTGCCCCTCTCAATCCCCTGCAGGTTCACCAGTGAGGCGGTGCAAAGTCCCATCTATAACATATGCTGGTGGAGCACCAGCTGGATGGATCTTGGAAACCACATCATTTTGCAAGACAAGATATGCTGAGTGAGCCTTTCGGGGCTCTACTCCACACGATTTTTGAACAAATGTGCCCTGAGGGAGGCTCGTGGGCAAAACACAGGGCAAGAAAAAGACATGACCTTTGTAAAATGTTCAAGTCCTCCAATGTTTGCTCAGGTGCCTTTGGATCATTCAAAGACACCCTCTGCCCTCTAGTGCCTGTATCTGGAATGGCAACGGAGGCGGCAAAGGAACAGAAAAGAGTGGGAAACCACCTTCAGAGCATTAAATTAACCAAACACAAGACTTGAGAACTGAAGCTAAGCAAAAGGGTTTAAAAAATGACAAAAGACTGAAAACCTGATTGTTTTGTACATAAGTAAAATTGTAAAATGGCTAAAATGGAACTGGGGAGGGAGAAAGCAGTCTCCAGCACTACTGCTCCCCAGTCTGCAAAGGAAGCTTCCCTGGGGCCAGGGGGCTCCCTGGGTGGCAGTGGCAATGTCCTCCTGCCTCAGGGGCTGGCCAGGCACAGGTGCGAAGTACGTGTCAGGGGCCCACAAAGCCCTAACCCCTGCTCACTGTATTTAGGTCAGCTGTTCACTGCACTGTTGGAACTCAACTTCTTGGTCTTACGGCCTACTCCAAGCGCGCACAAAAGGCCGCCAAGTCCCTTTTCTGCCGTCAGCGCCGACTTACAAAGGCTGCTGTCTGAGCGTCTGAAGTTTGTCCCAGTACTTCTGTCGGAACTTCTCTGCCCGCTCCGCTGCGTCAATGGAGTCTGGCTGGCTGGCCGCAGCACGCTTTGCAACCTGGCAAGGGGACAAGGACAGAGCGGCAATGCCAAAGCCGCGAGCTAGGCTTCCAACGCCTCACAGCTTTGTGAGAAGAGTCAAAGAAAGCACAAGGCAGGATAACAGCCCAGGCTAGAACGGGCCCTTTGCAATTGAAAAGTCACTGAATTAGGACAAGAAAGCACTGCTGGTTTAGAAGATTTGAAGTCACGTGGCCCTGTCGCTTGGGAAGTTTTGAGGAAGGACAGCAAAAATTCACTCTTCCACTGCTACAAAACCTTTTGCCCGTGGGCTCCAGGGTCCACAGAAATTGGTCATGCTTTGTAGCTAACCTCTATATGTGCTTATCACCGATCTCCTCCCCCTAGTGCTCTGCCATGTGCATTATCCAAAGGATAAGATACAAACCTAGTAACAAACAAAAAACCAGAACTCATGGGTTCAACTTTCTTGCTAGGAAATCCAAGGCTGCCCATGAATCCAGCTAGGGGTGCATTTCATGAATGATCCTTACCCCGTCCAAAGCCTCCTCAAAGCACGTGAGCCAATACTTCCTAGCCAGGGCGTCGTCTGTGAGGTCAACTGTGTCAGGGACATAAGTGGATGGGTCCTTCAGCAAGGGCAGGTTGACGAGCATCCTCTCCAAACGGTCCATTTCCAACATGTCAAACTGGGATGGGAGAGACAGTTTGTACATGAATGACAGTACAGACCAGATAAGGTCAGCAGGAACACCTGTTAGAGTGGGCACTGGACTAAAAAAAAATCTCCTCCCCAGCACCATGTCCCCTTTGCACCAACATCATGCAGGGGAGCAGTCAGGAGTTACATAAAGATGCCATCAACACCACCCAGCATTCTGGATCTCTCTCATGACAAGGGAGATGAGCAGATTTTTCCAGTCTGGTGTGAACCACTCACAAAACACAACATTGCAAAGGAGCCAAGATCTTTGAAAGAAAAACTGACTCCTGGTCCTAGAATGGTTTGTGGCCATCAAAAGCCATGCAAGGCTACCCAACAGGAGCTCCATAACCCTCCTGCCTAAACTGCTTGCTTGAGCAGTTGGTACAGTCCTACCCTAAGGAGACTCACCGTGCCGCTCCTCTCACGCTGCATGGGACAGATATCGGGCGAGGTGCTCATGAGGCCAGAACTGCCAGCATAGTTTTCTCCCCAGCTGTACTGGTTGGGATCTAGAGAAGGAGAGGAAAAGGGACACAAACTCAAACAATGATGTGCTCCAGGGAGGGAAGGGAAGGTTTGGCATCAAAGTGCCAGTCACAACTTCAAAAAATTAAAAAGCAATCAACAAATTAACCAAAAGTTTCCAGGAAGGCAAGAGAGACCTTTGGTCGAGCTAGGAAGAAAAAAAAAAGAGATGCTTTTAAAAGGCTTTTTTTAAAAAAAGAATTCCCATAGCTTAGTCCATTCCATACCTACCACAGCTTTCTGGTTTTAAATGCAGAACATGACACATGAACACATAACCACTGAGAATGATCAAGAGCGCAAGGGGATCATTGGCACTGACCCTCCCCAGAATTAGAACAGTGCCACAGGTAAACCAGCAACCACTTCCTGTAAGTGCTTGTAGGCTTCAGTGCAGCTCAGTGCCCCAGGTCAATACTTGCACATTTCGCTTGTGCACATTTGATGCTTTATCTCTCTGGTGGTCACAAGCACAGCTAAGTTGAGCAAACAGCAGACAGGAAATAAAACTGCTATTTTATCTTTGCTGCAGGAGGCACAGGCGCACATCTTGGCCAAAAATAAATAAATCTTTGCTTTCCTCTTATGTTTGCTTATTTTCTCTTCTGATTTATAGACTTTTTAAACCCCCCCCCCCAAGGCCTCTGCAAGGTCTCAGAATCCCTAAAACGGACTGAGGCTGCAATCCTATGCACATTTTCTTGAGTGTAAGCCCCACTGAACACGAAGGGACTTGCTTTTGAGACATGCCCAGGATTGCTACAGCCTTCTGCTTGAATTCAGCACTGGTTCAGAAGGAACACATGGCATCCCAGACCAGCCTTAGGTGAATTCCTCACCTTCACACCTGGAGCTTCCCCAAAGACAAAGGATGCTGGTCCATCTCTCTTGCCAAGACTGATCTGTGCCCGCTGACTGGGCAGGCAAGCCCACCTGGTTAGGAAAAGGTGGGAAGTGATGCCCAGGTAGTCCTAACTCCTCCCACTGGATGACCCCACATCTTCAGCAAACCCAGGCTTAGAAGCATGCCCAGAAGCTCCCTTGGCCAAGGCTGTGGACCATCACTGAGAGCACCTGGTGCTTTGCAAAAGGCACACCCATTCACTTGGCTGCATTACAGGGTCTGGCTTCCTGGAAGAGTACAAGTAGGAAGCATAGGGCAAAGTACGCAGAAATCTGCATCAGGGTCTTCAGTGGGTTTTCCTTGCTGGTCTTGGGTGCAGAAGGCAGACACAACTCTGCTTCCCCATTTTTCATTCCCTGGTTGCTGCTTGAACTGTGCCCCCCCCCCCAGACACACAATGCGTCTCCCTGTCCCTTATTCATTCAGCCTTTGGATAAACTGCTTTCATTGTTGCCTGCTAGTACTGGTTCCTCCAATAGCAGTTTGGTGGGACACTCGGCCCTCACTATGGTTTGAAGGAAGTTTAATTTCCTTTGGACCAGGAGCCCTTCTTTCCTAACCTGGGAGGGGGGTGGGCAGGTTTTCCCCAAGGTGACATCTGGGTTTTTCCCTCAGCCTGAGATAGGGCAGGTGGAAGCTACTGTTTTGCCAAGAACTCCCAGTTTGACCAGCAGAGCAGAAGGGAAAGAGATCTGCCCACTGCTTCCTACTGCCATTAACTGCTAAGCACTATATTTGTTTGGCCCTCCTCACTCTTTTCCCTCCACCATAATAATACTATACACTGGGGCCAGGAGAAAGAAGAGCAGCTTCCCATGGGCTGAACACCAAGATGATTGTTCTGTACGCCGGTGGTGTCCTTTCTTCTTATGCTTGTGACCACCTCCTGAAATTCCTCCTTTCTGGCTGCTTTCACATCCCTCATCAAAACTCACTTTTCCATGGCGCCTTTGAACGATCCCCTAGTCCCCTATACCATAACCAAGGGTAAGTACACCCAACTAAAACAGCATATTCCTCTCTTCGCCCTTGCTTGGTTTCCTCCCTGGGTCAAATCAGAAATCTGTAAGCACCTTGGGGCAGAGACCTGCCGTCCTGTACTCTGTGAAAGAATTAGAAACACTAATGGCACAATGAACAGTAGCAGCCCCATCACAACATAAGTCATGGCAGGAGACCCGGCTTCCCTCCAACTACTTTCACTCAGGGAGGTGGCTGATTTTGAGCACAGGCACAAAGCTTTGGCTGAAGGAGTTGGCCAAGCCCTTTAAATCCGTCACGGTGAATGGAGTGAGAAGCCGGGAGTTCTGTGCCCAAGAAACCACGAACGTGCAGAAGAGAGCAAAAGAATGTGCAATATTAGAATTGATGCTTTTCGGTCGCACTGGGGGCTCCCTCCTGACAGGTTTTTGAACATTTCAGGACACTGCAGTGACGGAACATGACAGTGCTGCACTTACTGTCTTGTTCAGCTCCTTTTAAAAATGCTCCAATAGCTCCCAGGTAGCCTTCGTGCCTCAGGAACAAGGCCTGAACTTCTCCCTGCAAACATAGAACAACGCTTGGATGGCCCCTGGAAAGCTTTTCTCCGATAATAAATTTACAGCTCTCAAGTACTTATTTTTTTATAATATTGGCTCTGTGCGGAAATTTTAAAATTTTATTACTAGAAGCAGAGCTCTTGAGGCCAAATCCTTTCCACTCTGCTCTGAATACAGCATTTTGCCTTAGGCCCCATTTCCTATACAACTGAGCTTACTTACAATCGTAAAATTACTGAATAATGGATGCTGACACTTGAACAAGACCTTGGCAGTCACTCTTTCTCCCAGTTACCCTTGCCTTAATTTCTCTTCCCCCCTTTTGGTTCCCTTGTATCTCATGCTACACTGGTCTCCTTGGTTCTGTGCTAGCTAAATAGCTGAAACAGATCCAAGCAGACCAAAGGGTCTGTTGAGGCCCAACAAAGAGGAGGAGAACCAATGTTCCCTTACTCCGTGGACACCTTCGGTTTCCTCTTTGGACCCGTGGAAGCACCGCTACACCATAGGCCGGAGGCCACATTAGGATTGAGCTGCCCATGTAGCAACCAGAGGTGGCTTCCATGTGCACGAATGCTCTCCTGAGAGCAGGACACTGCACACAGCTATCGCACAGAGAAAGCACTGTTCCAGATTAATTCATCTGCTAGTGTAACATCTCTTTCTGCAGCACATTATACTGCCTCCTGCCCAAGGTTGCGGAGCACTGCCACGCCTCAAATTTTGCCATCACGGATGCATCTTGCTGGCTACAATCCTATACACACCAACCTGTAAGTACCTCTGAACACAGCGGGACAAGTAAATGCACAAGAGGGACAAGTAAATGCTCCCAAGTTTGGTAATTAAGTGCCCAATCCTATCCAATTTTCCAGTACTGTTGTAGCTGCATTACAGCCCCAAGGTAAAGGAACAAATGTCCCCAACCCTTAAGGAGGCCTCTGTGACGGCTTCCCTATAACAGGATGCAGTGCACACCCCATTAGCATGGCTGCACCGGCACTGGAAAATTGGAAAGGATAGGGCCCTAAGGAAGCTACTAACATCCTAACAATCCTATTTACTTGAGAGTAAGCTCCATCAAATACACACGGACTTACTTCTAAGTAAACATGCATAGGATGGCACTGTAGATCAATCAGCTTTTAAATCCTCTTATGAAGGCTAAGGCCTCTTTATGCAAGTCTTGTTAACTGCTTTAAAAAAACCTATTCTTTTGTCTTTGTATCTTTTTGTATTTTAAAATAAAGAAGCAGGGGTAGATCTCTTATGTTTTTGGGGAGGGGGAGACAGCAGCGAAAATCTCCATTTGTCCCAGCATAGAATCTTTTTCAATGGCTGCTTGGGGGGGGGTGCCATTTTTTAACTGGAAACCCCATGGAAACAGTGACCCATTTCCCCCACTCCCCATTTATTCTGCTACTTTTCAAACTTTGGGGTGGGTTAAAAAAAAAGGTATTTAAACATCCTTAATCATTTCCAAGTTATGAAAACATCCTTAGAAGAATCCAGCTTTCATTACCTTGGAAAAGAAATTAATACTGTACGTGATTGTGCGCATGGTGACTGGATGCCCCCGGAGGAAAAAGCCTCCAAAATATATTTTGTTCAGGTTGTGGAGTTTGGCATAGAGGCAAGCGAGCTGCCCGATGTCGTTGCTGATCATGTGCAATAAGCTCTTAGCCATGTCTTCTTTGGAAAAGTCTAGTGGAAAGAGAAAGAGACAGAAGAGAGATAATGAACACATCTGAGAGCACTCTTGCAAAACCTATTAGAGATTCACTTGAAGGAGAGTTCCACTGGTTCCTCTAGAACAGGGATGCTCAAACCCTGGCCCAGGGGCCATTTACAGCCCTCAGGGACCCCCACTCCGGCCCGTGGGGAGTCCCCATCTCCAATGAACCTCTGACCCACCAGAGACTTGCTGGAGCCCACGCTGGTCCAATGCAACTGCTCTCAGCGCAAGGGCCAACTGCCGGCCTCTCATGCAAGCTGCAGGCGGAGAGCTCCCACTGTTGCTCACTGTTTCATATTTGTGAAGCAGTCGCGGCAGCAAAGGAAAGGCCGGGCTTGCTTTGCACAAAGTCTTTTATAGGCCTTGAGCTATCGTAAGACCTTCAATCATTCATATTAGTTCCATCTCTAATATATTCACTTATGTAAATATATTCAAATGTTAAATGTTAATACTTTTTCCCCCTGGCACCCAACAGTGTCAGAGAAATGATGTGGCCTTCCTGCCAAAAAGTTTGGACACTCCTGCTCTAGAATGAATCCACCCAGATTCACAGATCTAGAATCTATGGACTCCAGGGCTAAGTTTGGTTCTCTCCACTTGCCTCCGGTTCATAGAGAGAAACTGAGAATCAGGGAACTTAAATACAGCAGAGAAAACAGCAACATACAGCCATTGCTCAAGCCACTCAGAACACAGATGCAAAACCTTCTACCCCAGGGAGTCTGTGACAACCCCTGTCTGCAAGAAGATGTTCAAGACACATTAGTTTTGTCAGTCATTTGGAGCATGAAGGAGGCTTGGGAGCAGGTTGTTAAGTGCTGTGGAAACGACTGCTTTTTCTGTCTCTGTTCAGTTCCATTAATTTTCCTTTTAAAACGGTCTTTCGCTGCACACATTTTAGTCTTTCGTTGTTAAAACGACATTGAGCTGGTTAGTGAAAACAAAAAATAAGAAGGAAATTTAACAAACTCCATGGGAGAGCCTCTATTTTGAATGCAAGTGGTCCCAGCTCAGCCTCCAGGTTGGACAGGGAAAGATACGCGTGTCCCAAACTCTGGAGAGCTACTGCCAGTCAGCGTAGAGTCAGACACTACTGTGCTAAATGGACGAGAGGTCTGAATAAATGGCAGCTTTCTATATTCAGGGTACAGGGTCTTTTCACTGTCGTGACCTAAGTTGTCAAACTCCCACTCTAGGAAAATTTGGCTGGTCCAGTCCTTACCAGCTTTTAATACCCACCTTCTCTGATGGGCACTTTGTGTGTCTGTTGTTTTTAGCTGGTTTGATCAGTCCCTGCCTCTTGCTTCCATTATTGTTTTGCTTTATGCAGCGTTGCTTTTGGTTAGTTTTAATAATTCTGTCATAAGCCACTTTTATTGTTCCTTTGGGGATGGAAGGGGAGGGGGCACCCATTTTGAAACACATAAATCCCTGCATGTACTTGGAAGTTTTGTCATTCCACTGGCACTAAGAAACGTATTCCTGGGCGGTACCTTTGTCTGCTGTGGCCGATTTCCCAAAGCTGCTGGCTATGAGGTTTCCACTCAGGCCAAGAGTCTGGTAGGCCCCGCCGTACACGTCTTTCACCAGCATGTCGACGTTTGTGTGCTGTCCCTTTGAAGCAAGCTGCAGAAGCTCGTCAAATTTCTAAACATAAAAAGCAAGCATACATCACCCAAAAAAGTATTATCCAAGTGCTTCTTGATATACAGATCGTCCTTATCCACGCTTGTAATCCTGCAACCCATACTCAGGACATGAGGCATCAGTGCTACGATTCTCTTTAAGTAGCAAGTAGTTAATAGAAAAGATGCATTTTGTGTTGTCGTCCCCTGGTGGTTCCTCCTAGTTTGGACTTACTATGCCTCACTGATCTAGTTCTCACTCAAATGGTAAGCCTATCTTTGGGCTGTAGTACCTAGGGCAGGCGTTCATAACGTGGGGTCCATACATGGACTTCAGAGGGTGTGTGAACTGACTGCAAAATAATTTTTTTAATGTATAGTTGGACTCTGCATCTGTGGGGGTCTTTTTTCAGAACCCCTGTGGATAACGGAATCCGCAAGTGAGTGCCAACAGAGGACCTCCAAACTTGACCAGAAGCACCTTCTGGTCGCACCCGGGGGTGTTCTGAGGCTCAGAGACGTTGCATGCAGCCTC
Source organism: Tiliqua scincoides (assembly GCF_035046505.1). Classification (NCBI taxonomy): domain Eukaryota; kingdom Metazoa; phylum Chordata; class Lepidosauria; order Squamata; family Scincidae; genus Tiliqua; species Tiliqua scincoides. The sequence continues at coordinate 7,936,509 of NC_089829.1, forward strand.
CTGGATGCTACTGGAAGCACTTAGAGGTCCAGCACCCTCGCCAAGTTAAATCCACGGGTGCTAAACCTATGATTAAGAGGCCCCACCTGTATATGTTTATGTACATTTTCCTGAGGGGGGAAGGGTCCACAGCTTTCATTAGATTCTCAAAGGGGTCCAAAACCCCCCAAAAAGGTTACAAAACATTGATGTAGGGGACAGGGCTGTAACTCAGCAGTAGAATATATGCTTTGCATGCAATTTATGGTCTACCAATGGCTCCTATTTATGATAACTAAGCATTCCCACCTAATCCCAGTTGCAGAGGAGTAATGGCAAGAAAAAAAACCTCTCCTACTGGTGGGATTCCTAGTGATAGCCGATTGGACTACTGTGGGGAACAAGTAGTCCAACTTGTTCAGTCCATACTGAACCAGACAGGACTTTGGCCTAAGCCAGTAGGGCTTTTCTTATGTCCCCTCCAGGTAGGGCTAAGGAAAACCTGAGATACTGGAGAACCATTGACAGTCAGTATCTAAGAACTTAAGAGCCCTGCTGGATGAGGTCCAGGTCCCATCTAGTCCAGTTTCCTGTATCTCACAGCAACCTACCAGATGCCTCAGGGAGCACATACAAGACCACAAGATACTTGCATCTTGCTGCAACCTCCCTGCATCTAGCATTCTATTTACCCTCACACCCCGTATCTGCACATGTGTGTATACGGACACATCTGTGCACACTTCTGCGGAAGCTGGAATGCTCCCCCAGACTGAAAAGTCCCCTGCACATGTCACATGAGCATGTTTTGGAATAGATTAGGACCTAGGTTAACTCTTCTGCCAGACATGCTAGCTACGTGTCCTCTCTTTAGCTTATATTTTAAAAATCCATACACACAGACAATTCAATTACCTGAACCATCACATGAAGTTATACAGCCCCACCAGGTTTATCACCTTGAAGCGAACTAGACATTTGTCCAAGAACACAGCACCGACTTGCACCTGCATTCAGTTCCTTCTCCAAAATGTGGCTGAGGAATCTACACTGACCACACTGTACCATGATGGCAACTCGGCCACCAACATACCTTTGACTTCGTAAGCAATGCTCCAAGACCCCAGAAAGTCCCTCCTCCAATGGAACTTCCACCAATCCATTCAAATTTGTCCTCTGTTTCCACCTGCCAAGAAAACAGACAAGAGCCCCTCAAGATTCAAACCATCAAGCTTCATGTTTATCTTTTTAATTCACATGTAGTAAAAGCCAAGGGCAGATTTAAGCAGATTTTTACATACCTTGACAATGGAGACTCCAGAGCCAATATTGACCAGCAAGTAAGGGAAAATGTTTGGGTGGTTCATCTGAAATCGGAACTCTGGGTCCGCATCCTTCAGGTAAGCGAATGCCTCGTGAGGGATGTTCTTGAGCACAAAGTTACAACCCTTTATCAGGCAGGTCATGACATCTTCTTTATCTACTCTGAAAGGGGGGAAAAAAAGGAACCACAATTTCAAGTTTTAAAGAGCAGCCATCAATAAGCCAATGGCTTATTCTCAATAAGCAGCTCAGACTTAATTGAAAAAAAAAGAACAAAACCCCAAAGCAGGTGTTTGAATCCTCTCTCCTCAGTCTTAATAGGCAGAAATTTCCACCTCCCTTTTCTGCAGGCTCCCCCCCCAAGAACCACCAGAATAACCTTGGACTGGGGTGCTTTCAGGACCAACTACTCCCACACTTTCTGGGTCATCCCCTTAGATCATTTGGTGCCAGACTCCTGTGTGAGGGTCAGATGCGGGAACCACTGCAATCCTTCCCTGGTATGAATGGCACTTACCGTTCCAAAAGGGAGCCTTTGCAAAGCTCCACCGTTTGCCCCCAGTCTTCGCTCCAGCCAGCCGTTTCTGGGTTCAATGGCCCCAGAAGACTTTGTACCAGGATTTCTGGGCAAATGCAGCTGGCTGGCATGAAGACTGGGACAAAAAGAGGGGCTTCGCAGAGGCTTCAGGACAGAATCATAACTGCTGTCCGTGCTGGGGAAGCCTTTGCTGGTGCACAGAGGTCTCCACTCCAGGGCCCTGCTAAGAGTTCCACCACCATTTGAGGCAAAGGGAAGGTGGCAAGGAACAGGTCCTTCTCTGTTGTGGAACCGCACCTCTGGAACACACTTCCAGATAATCTATGATCTGACAAGGCTTAAAGACACCTCTGTTTCAACTAATTTTCAAGGGGGGTTGGGGGACTGCCTCACTGCCGCCTTATAATTACCAAACTATCCTCTTGCCACTACCCCTGGTATTTAGGGGAATGTTTCATCTATTTATTACTGTTGATTGTGTTTCAATTTCTGAGTGATATGTCTGATTTTATTGTAAGCCGCTTTGTGCAGTGTTTAACGCTGCAGGGTATAAACTCATAAAAAGAACGAACAGGGGCGTGTCATTATGAGGCTTGATAGCTTTTATGAGACAACCAACCTCACTGCTTCACCTCGGTCCCAAGTTTTAGCCCACCTGCTGATACACACCTACATCACTCATTTGGGTGTGTTTATTACAATAAAAAATGTAATAAAATGTAATAAATTTGTAGCCTACAAGACAGGAACCCAAACAAGTTTCCCAGGCTGGTCTCTTCTTGCTACAGAAAGTAATTGCCCTTCGTTGGGCAGTTCATACTCAATTTATCTTGCTTTGCCAATGCATCACTAGCAAGTCAACAGTCACTTTAACTGGCTTTTCCTCAAGATCTTGTTTACATTGGACTCTCTTAAGGGACAGGCCTGTATCTGTGCTGGGCTTCCTGCCCTGCTGAGTCAGATCATTGGTCCAGCTTACTTGGTATCGCTTACACTGACTTGCAGGGGCTCGCCAGGGTTTCAGGCTGAGGTCTTTCCCAGCCTTCCCTGAAGATGTCAAGGATTGAACCTGGGACTTTCTGCATGCAAAGGAGGCGCTCTACAGAGCTATGTCACCGCCCCTGTTTCCCAGTCCCTTCCACATAGGAAATCTAACATGGAAAAACTTATGCATGCACACCCCGTGCACAACTCTTGATTCCCACTGGCCACACAGCAATGTCCCCAGAAACCTACTGCCCTCCCCTCTATCCAGTCCTTCAAGATACCACTCAAAAGGCCTTGAAATTCCACAGTGTCAAATTTTGGCAGTCAGAAGAAAGCAAACTAAGGCTGCAATCCTAACCACACTTTCCTGAGAGTAAGCCCCACTTAACAAAATAGGACTTACTTCTGAGTAGACCTGGTTAGGATTGTGCCCTCAATCAGTTAGTACAAATTTGCAATAAAACCTGCATTAACCGACGTGCTGGAATGGCTCAGCTCCACTTATTTGCTGGAAAAAATGGTTTCATTTGCCAAGCAAGGTTTGTCTTGGAGCTCTTTCTACCTGAATTCATAATGGCAGCCCTCTGCTACCACTTGTTAATTACTATGCCACAATGCACACGGATGAAGGTTGGAACAAGTGTACGGCTCCAGCTTCTGAACACCGCCTCCTGGTTTACCTTGCTCCGGGGGGGGGGGCAGGGTGAGGCCACCATTGTTACCACATGATCAAAGCATACCCCCCCCCCAAAAGGTGGGTCATTCTCACATGAGGTGCTCCTTCCCGGTCCACTTACTTTAGTCCCAGCTTCTCCTCAATAAGGTCTTTGAATTTGTACGCACCACCTCCCGTGGCTTTGATCACTTTCGTTTCCGTGTTGACGAGGTGGTCTTTGATGAAGTCCAGGCAGGTTTCGATATAGGCGTTCTCAAACTTTATGAAATGAAGCCGGGCTGTTATCTCCTCCTGAACGCTGATTTCGTACGGTGATTCGTGTTCTGTGTCCTTTGAAGACAGACAATGAGCAACACACAAACAACTCTCTCGCTCTCTCTCATTTCAAACTTTGTATCACAAGCAAACTTCAGGCTTCTTGGATATACAGCAACTTTTCATGGGACCTCCAATGATCCACCAGCTGAAGCCAAGGGCAAAATGGAAGCTCTAGGGGACGGACTCAGTTAGCTGCTGTATCCCATGACCCATAAAGCCATAGATCTCCTCGATAGATACAAGTATAAATATACATCCAATACACATATACATCCAGTCCTGATCAGAGATTCAAACGCAAAACTGGTCAGCAAAGCCATGCAGAGACCTGGTAACAGGCAACCAATAAATATTCCTATTTTACAGGTGATGAACACCAAGGGGGAGAGAGCAGCAATTGACACAAGGTTAGTCAAGGCAGAACAATTCTTTTATAGGTACAATTTCACTTGCTACTTAAAACTGCTATTGAGTCAGAAACCCTTGCCAGTTTATGCCTGTCACCCAGAGAGGTGCCTTCTCCCTGCCCTGACATAAGCTACTGCTACTAAGGCTACAATTCTATTTTCCTTTGCTGATGCAACCGCTGCAATAGGGCATGAGCTGTACCCTGTGGTGGGAGCGGTCACAAAAGCCTCCTGAAAGTAAGGAAACATTTGCTCCCTTATCTCAGAACTGCATTGCAGCTGCATCGGTGCTGGAAATCTGGACAGGACTGGGCCCTTCTTATATTTCTGTTTAAGATATTTCTGTTTAAGAGAGACTAATAAATACAAATTATTATAAACCTCACACTTACCTTTCCTGACTGATCAAAGGATCGCACTCTGGCCACTTTATGCTGTACTGTCGAGTAATAAGCCAGCTTGGCCAATGACCCACCTGTCAGGCAAAGAAAAACATCCGTTAGATGACGTCTGGACATATCTGCCTGCATGCTGCTGGGAGTGCAAAGAGCTATCCACTCAAGCAGGGGTATCAAACATAAGGCCTGGATGCAGTCCCCAGAAGCTCTTTATCTGCCCCCCCCCACTGCGATAATTTGGCTCTCCCAGCACTACCACTTCTGCTGAGGCTCTGGAATGGAGACACAGAAGGAAGCCATAGAAGGTGAAGAATGTTATGGGGCAGAGGTGTCAAACATAAGACCGGATGCGGCCCATGGAAACTTTTTGTCTGGCCCTTAAGCTTTCAGCTGCTGAGCAGTGCTGAGGTGTTACTGCTGAAAGGGCAGCCCACATGAACATTGGGCCTTCCCATATCTTGAAATATGATCAAGATTTGTGTATTTTCTCTTCTGTCATTTGCAACTAATGAGTTCCTAAGTGGGAAAAAGTGGTGCATATTTTTGGTTATGACCAGTTTAATGACATCACTTCTTGCCTAATGACATCACTTCCGGCCCTCAGAAGGTATCAAGAATGCTATTCGGCCCTCTTTATGAAACGAGTTTGACACCCCTGCTATGGGGCAGAGCAAGAGGGGTGAGAGGAGACACTGCTGAGGGTCCAGGAGAGCCTTATGTGGCCACCTTTTCAGCAGTGCTGCATCTGACAAGACGCAGGGCCTTTCTCAGCTGCTGCAAAGCAACACTGCAGTAGAAGTGGCACTGCTGAAAGGGCAGCCCACATGATAATTGGATACTCCCATATCTTGAAAATACAATCAAGTTTTGTATATTTTCTCTTGCCATTTGCAACTAATGAGTTCCTACGTGAGAACAAAAGTGCTGATTTCTGGCTAGTATCTGCTTAGTGATGTCACTTCCGGCTCTCAATCAGCTCCATGAAAGGTCTTCAACCCACTACATGAAACAGGTTTGACACCCCTGCACCAGAGCAAGCCGTCGAGTAAGACGTTAGGCAGCATGCAAGATCACCCAAGGTTTTGTCTCTGGATAGTCTTGACATCGCTAAAGAAGCCCACTTGCATTGCTTCAAGGTTAGACCTGCAAGCTCTTGGGGGGAGGGGAATGATAGGCACGTGAAAGTAGCTCTAGGTATGACCTTCCTTCTTTAGATTAGCAGGGGTCATTCCTGCATATCCTTCCTCTGAAGGCTGGTACACAGGGGCACGCTGGAGGCACTAAGGGAGGAACTTCTGGGGCAGCATTAATCTTCCCCCCCCCCTTCCCATTTGCAACTGGGTTTCCTCATAGGCCCCTGCACCACTGCTTCTGAAGAAGAGTCCTGTTGGATCAGGCCAAAGGTCCATACAGTCCAGCTTCCTGTATCCCACAGCAGCCCACCAGGTGCCTCTCCTGTTTATGGATGGCAAAGCCCAGTTGTGGATGGGGGAGGCAGTCAAAAACAGCAATGGCATTATTACATTGAGCAACACATACGACTGCAGGCTGATGGGGCTGCTTCAGGAGTTGGCTTGGAGGGTTGTGGGCAACTGAGGGCCTTCAGTCACTGCTGGATGTGGGTGACCCCAGCGTTGCCCATGAACATCAGATCTGTCATGGTAGGTAAACTAACATTTTTAATGCCAAACCACTAGAAATCAGAAAGTCTTGCTAAATTACTACAACTCACCCAGAGTAAAATCCAGTCTACCTTCCACCCAGAACTGGGTTAAAGGACATGCTATATTCAGTGGGAATCTCAACGCTATCCCTCTGTCTCTCAACAGGAAGTCATTCATTCTCTCCCACAGATGTTAATACAGTATAGGCCAGCATACGTACAGCTATTTTCAGCATACATACAGCTAATTTCCTTTATCTGCAGGCCTAATCATCACGATGCTGCTGAAAAGTCTAAACAGAAGCCATTTCTCCTCCTTCTCAGCCCCAACATACTCCAGATAAGGAGCTGTGTGCTTCCTCGAGGGGGATGATGACACTTACATACAGGAAATTCACGCCTTTAACAAAGTATTCTGCTTTTGTAAAAAAAAAAATGGAAACCTGCACATCAACATGAACTTTCTTGATAGGAGGTTCCACAAGATTAAGAAAAAATAAGACAGAAAAGCATGTAAATAGTTCCTTCGGTATCTGAAAGGAGGGGGGGAAGGCACATTTGAATTGCAATAAATCAGGGATGCATAGACAGGTGATCAAAGGCACACGCACTCAAAAGGTTACACAGTACACCTTTGAATGTTCCTGAAAAGGGGGGGGGGATGCTTATGCATAGAATAGCAGCGTGGATAGAAGACTTGGCTGAGCTACCAAGAGTTTCTGACTGGCCAAAACTGCCGATGGGGATAGCATGGGCAGTCGGGGTATACAGTTTGTGCTGATGATACTGAGCTAGATAACCAAAGGTCTGACTCTGTATGGAACTGTTTCTGACATCTATGTCCAAGGGAACTCAAGCTACATTCTTATAAGCAATTGCCCAGCTGGGGTGGGTTGGGTGAGTTGGGTGGGTTGTCCTCTTCATCTGGAAGAGGACAGATGCTAAATTGCCTTTTCCAGGCTCAAGACTAGAATCTCAAGGGAAACATGGAAGCAAGGAGTCCCATCAGAAGACTCCTTTCCAGTACGCACCACCTTTAGCAACAAGGTTTTCCAAAAGGCCAGGTTTCTTCCTACTATCCATAAAGCAACTCACAAGCTCCTTGCTTGGAATTAGTCTGGGAATGAAATTCATATTCACTTATTTTTATCAATCAGTATTACCCCCTCCCTCCAAAGGCCCCAAATTGGTAGGTACAGACTCTGCTAGTTCTGAACACATCTGTATGGGTTTCTTCTTTAAACGTTATAATTCAGCCTTCATATGAGCAGCAGTGGAGCAACAGGTGAAAGGAAGCCACACAGGACACATCTCCAGTTTTCCCTGTCCCATTTTTAAGCCAGTATCATCTTTTTGGGAGGCCTGGACAACAAATTTCAGACCACAAGGATAAAAGAAAGGCTGGGCATGCAAATGTATGGAATTTTTTTCTGTCCCTGTGAAGAAGCAGGCAGAGAATATATTTTTAAGTGTGGAAATATTTTATTTTCACATTTTTATACCACCCTAGTCCCAAAGAACTCAGGGTGGTGTATGTGGTTCTGTCCCTCATTCTGTTCTCACAATAACCTTGGGAGGTAGGTGAGGCTGAGAGAGACTGGCCCAAGTCATCAAAGAAGCTTTGTGGCCAAGTGAGGATTTGTACCAGGATCTCTCAGATCTATGCCCAACATCAGAACCTCTACACCAGTGGTTCTCTCATATTTAGCACCGGGACCCACTTTTCATAATAAGAATCTGTCAGGACCCACCGGGAGTGATGCCATGACCGGACGAAACATCAAGCAGGAAAATTGTTAACAATTCTAGGCTGCAATCCTTCCCAAGCTTACCCAGGAGTAAGTCCCATTTGCTATCATTGTTAAAAGAATATATGTAGCAGTTTGTTAAAAGTGCAGGTCTGAAACATTTCCTCAAATGCAATTACATACCATGATAGCATTGAGTCTAATATATTAAAAATAAAATATTGACATAAATGGGAACCCATCTGAAATTGGCTCACGACCCACCTATTGGGACCCGACCCACAGCTTGAGAAACACCACTCTACACTATCCTGAGACTGGATCAAAAGCCATGGATATTTTAGCCCTGAGCACTAGAACCTTCTGCTCAAATTATCACTCTACCCACATCCAAGAACATTTTATCTTCCCAACAACCATGTGAGGAAGGGAAGACCAGATGTCACCCAGCAAGTTTTGTGTCAGAGTGCAGATCTGAAGAAAGTTATCCGCACTCAATAGAATGAGTATTTTCTAAAGTTATAAGAAACAAACAGAACACAACACATACACATACCCCTCTCTCCTCAAACAGGACTAGAAACTTCCTTTTGAAAAACAAATGCCAAAATCTTCCATAAGCCAAATTCGACAAACAAACACCCACCTAGACCCAGTTTATTTATTTTAGATAATATATTTTTATCCACCTTTCCCCAGCAGGCACTCAAGCCAGTTATTCTGCTGTTTCAACTTCTTCTGCATAACAGCCAGGATGGTGAAGCTTCCTGGGTGGCCTTGGTTGAGCCAGCGACCATCTGGCAGCCTCACCTACCTCACAGGGTTGTTGTGAGGACAAAAGGAGGGGAGGAACTATATATACATCACCCTGAGCTCCTTGGAGAAAGGGTGGTATGAAAGTATCAAAAATAAATAAAACAAACATTTATGGGAAGCTTCTCCCCTGTTTGTTAGTATTTTAAATATTAAAAACTTTGAATGAGAAGCACACTGAAGCATGAAATGGGATTTTTTTTTCTTGTATCCAGTTGAATGTTGATCTAAAAGCATGGGCCGAACAATCTCCCCCATCTGCAAACACCACAAATATTCTAGAGGGCAGTGACACGTGACGCCGGATAGTATTTTAAATAGGATTTTGCTATTTTTTTTCTTTAAAAGTGCTGTGGACACCCACTGAGGGATGCTCTTGCATCCAATGTTGACAGCTAATCCCTTTGCTTTAATTCCACTCTAACCCAGTGAGGACAGAGCGGCCTTTAGCATTAGCCCACATTTCCGTACTAAACATTAATGTTGCAACACATGCAAATTGGAAATGGAAAAGGAAATGGAAGGAAACAAATGGAAATGGAAAAGGTGCAAAAGAGAGCGACTAAGATGATTACGGGGCTGGGGCACCTTCCTTATGAGGAAAGGCTACGGCGTTTGGGCCTCTTCAGCCTAGAAAAGAGACGCCTGAGGGGGGACATGATTGAGACATACAAAATTATGCAGGGGATGGACAGAGTGGATAGAGAGATGCTCTTTACACTCTCACATAATACCAGAACCAGGGGACATCCACTAAAATTGAGTGTTGGGCGGGTTAGGACAGACAAAAGAAAATATTTCTTTACTCAGCATGTGGTCGGTCTGTGGAACTCCTTGCCACAGGATGTGGTGATGGCGTCTAGCCTAGACGCCTTTAAAAGGGGATTGGACAAGTTTCTGGAGGAAAAATCCAGTATGGGGTACAAGCCATGATGTGTATGCGCAACCTCCTGATTTTAGAAATGGGCTGTGTCAGAATGCCAGATGCAAGGGAGGGCACCAGGATGAGGTCTCTTGTTGTCTGGTGTGCTCCCTGGGGCATTTGGTGGGCCGCTGTGAGATACAGGAAGCTGGACTAGATGGGCCTATGGCCTGATCCAGTGGGGCTGTTCTTATGTTCTTAAATTACCGCCCTTGCTTTGGGAAACCCCATGCTTCAGCTCAATTAAAAAAAGACAGACCTTTTTAAACCTTCCCTTTCATGTGCTGAAAAACCAGGTATTGTTTGCCAATATGTAGTGTGGACGGTAAGAGTGGTTAAGTTTAAGGTGACAATTTTGGTTGTTTTTAACAGTATTTATGTGCCGCTTTCAACGAAAAAGTTCACAAAGCTGTTTACAGAGAAAAACCAAATAGCTAACGGAAATGACAGACATTCCCACTTAAAACAGAACTATCACCAAGTGAAAAATTGGAACTAAGTATGAATGTCACCTGATGAAACTCTCCAGGCCCAATCCTACCCAGTTTTCCACTGCTGGTGCTGGTGTGTCAGTGGGGTATGCGCTACATCCTGCGGTGGTGGGGCAGTCATTGGGGGTTTTTCAAGGTATGGGAATGTGTATTCCCTTACTACAGGGCGGCATTGTAGCTACACATTGTAGCTGGAAAGTTGGATAGGATTGGGCCCTGAGTCTCTCAAGAAAAAAAAGGATGGAAATGGTAGCAGAAACATAGAGGGAGGTCAAATATACATGGGAGGACCTTTCTAATCCCACTGGCTAGACAGCAGGTTGATAAAACCAATAACTATCACATGCAACGACATGCAATTCCCAGCTAGTTTACTTTTGGAAGTCTCTTATGAGAAACTACTGTATACCTTCCAGAAAAAGGTTATATGGCCCAGCCCTACCTATGTCAACAAAGGTCTCGCAAGTGCACATCCACAGATAACATGAAAGCTGTCTCGGTTTTCATGCTTGCAAACTTAAGGACTTCCCAGGCAGTCTCCATGTTCAAGCCCTTGCAAGTGCCAAACCCGTTTTGTATAGTCCTATAAACTTCACAACACTGTACATTCCCCATTTAGCCCCTGCCTCAATTTTTGCCCGTTGCTCCCTTGTGTTGATGTCTGAGTTGTAAGCCCTTTGGGGCAGGGACTAAGGGCCCAATCCTATCCAATTTTCCAGTGCCAGTGCAGCTGTGCCAAGGGGGCATGCACTGCATCTTGTGGTGGGACAGCAGTCACAGAGTCCCCCTTAAGGTATAGGAACATTTGTTCCCTTACCTTGGGACTGCATTGCAGCTGCACTGGAGTTGGAAAATTGGATAGGATTCAGCCCTGATTCTTTGCAATCTTACTAAAGCACCAAGCCTGTGGATGGGGTTAGACAAATATAATATTATTTTACTGTTTAGGCCTGCTTGTTACAGCCTCCTTCAGATGTCTGCACCACTTTCTTGACTGCAAACACCTCAGGGCAGAGGCCTGCACTATGTAAAAATGCCACACTAGTGGCACGGTAGGCTAAATCACATTCTCAAGGTACCAGTCTAGTTCGCCCCTCCCAGTACCAAGGGCAAGGAGCCCCCACTGCCACAATTTCCCTTAATATTTACTTTACACTCCCTTGCCCTCCACCCCCCAAAAAGCTCCTCCTACTAATAAATTAAAGCACAATGTGGGGTGCACCACTTCCAACTTCCTCAGTACTAGAGTCCTTTCCTCCAAGGTGGTACAGTCACCCCCCAAGCAGTCCTCACCATAATGGGTGACCCTGACCCTTGAAATTGGGTCAAACCCATTTTAATCCTCCCTTGTGGGAGGAAAGGAGTTCTCTTTATTCCTCCAAGGTGGAACAGACGCCCCCAAGCATTCCCTGCCATAAGTGGTGACACCCTTGAACTTGGGTCAAACCCCCACTGGGCAGAAATGAGCCTTTTCCTACAAGGTGGCACAGTCATCTCCAAGGTGGCACAGTCATGACACGGTCAACTCCAAGCAGCCCTCACCATGACCCTTGCCCTTGAAGGTGACCACCCCTCAATCCTCCCTACTAAAGAAAATGAATGCCCCCCGCACAGCAGCTCCCTGAAGGAACTTGTTTATAGCCCCACTCTGCCTCTCCTCCCCCCTCCACTAGAAGCCTTCGAAGCACGGCTGGAACGCCGGGCTTTGTAGTCTCCTCGCCGGCGCCTAGCCTGGCAGGGGCGAGCACGAGGACTCCCGCTCCCGTCGGGCACCGCGCCGTCGGCTCCCGCGCGCTGCACGCCGGGACTCGCGGTCCGTCCTTCCCCAGAGACCGGGAGCACCCGTGGGGCCAGGACTCCGTCTCCCGGCGTGCCTCGCGCGGACACCCTCTCCCTCAGAGAGAGAGAGAGAGGGGCGGCGGCGGCGACGCCGGCCGGGCTGCGGGAGGGCGACGGAGGGCGCTGCGGCCCCGGCCTTACCGATGTCGATGGCGAAGCGCTTTGCGTTCTCCAGGTTGCGGAAGATCTCGTCGGGCGGGAGGGTGATGCTCTTGTCCAGGCTGCCGGCGCCGCCTCGCCCGCCCCGCGCCGCCATTTTGGACGCATCGACCCGCTCGGCGCGCCCGGCCTCATTAGGCATGCAGATATATGCGCATCTCATTTGCATGCTGATGAGGCGGGCAGGGGAACAGGCGATGCGCCGAGCGGAGGAGCGGGATGCAGCCCGAGGGGGCGGGGCCACTGCGTGTAGCCCCGCCTACATCGTCTGGAGGCCACGCCCACCACCCACGCCTCCTGCTTTTAACCATTCCCTCCCCGTGGCCCTCCTGATGGTGCGTCCTTCAGTGGTTCTCAAACCTTCAGCACCAGGACCCACTTTTTAGAATGACAGTCTGTCTGAACCCTCCAGGAGCGATGTCATTAACCTGGGAGTGATGTCATGGCCAGGAGTGGTCATTAACCTTTGAGTGATGTCATGGCTTGGAGTGATGTCATGGAGTGTCATGGATGTCATGGAGTGATGTCATTCACCTGGAAGTGATGTTAATGCTGGGAGTGATGTCATTGACCTGCGAGTGATGTCACGGCCAGGAGAGATGACATCAAGCAGGAACATTTTCAACACCCCTACACCCCCCCCCCCCCCCCCGTGACAAAATCAAATCAATTAATTAAGGCTACGATCCTAGCCACACTTTCCTGGGAGTAAGCCCAATTGACTAGAACGGAACTTACTTCTGAGTAGACATGCATAGGATTGCGCTCTGGGTAAGTAAATTGAGAGCCCAATACTATGAGTTGTAAGTCCCATTATAGTCAATAGGTCTTACTCCCAGGAAAGCGTGGATAGGCTTGTAGCCTATTTTTGTCTGTTCTAAGCAATAATGTTTATCATCATCATCATTATTTGGAGTTGGACACTAGATACAGAAAGGGAATAATAAGGCCCTTAAGAAATATCTGGCCAATGTATGTATAAACAGTGCCTATGAGAAAGGGATGCTAGGAATATCCCCTGCCTGGGGTCAAAAAAGGGGCCCAGGAGCAAAAGGAGGGGCCCCAGAAATTTCCTGGGATGTTACATTTTCTTATCACGCCCGGACTGACTTCCCATATGGGATTCCTGCAACCTTCCTGCACATCCTGTGCCATTGCCACACCAGCTCCAACCAGGCCCCCCACAGGGCATGCTGCGGGACTACAGTTGCTGCAGAAGAAAGTTTTCATACCCAGAAATTTCACTGGGTCTCAGCTGGTCTCTTGGAGGGCAAAAGATGGAGACTGGGCTGACCAGGAGGCCAGGTCTACTGAGCAGATAGACCTGGGCTCTGAGGACTTTCTGGCTGACGCCTCCCCTCCTCCTGCCACCCTCTCCCCCTTATGGGGAACTTTTCCTGTACTAGGATACAGGGATCTTGTCTTGTATGCTCCCTGAGGCATCTGGTGGGCCACTATGAGACCCAGGAAGCTGAACTAGATAGGCCCTTGTCCCAATCCAGCAGGGCTCCTCTTATGTTCTTATGCCCTGATTCTATATATACAGAATGGATCAAATGACTTGATTCTGTATATAGAATCTGGATATCTGATCCATTGAGCTCTGCACTATTGGTGTGATGTGCTGTAGGTCTCCAAGGAAGGGACTGTAGCTTAGTGATGGAGCACCTGCATAGCATGGAAAAGGTCCCAATTTCAGTCCTTCACATCTGCAGGCAGTGCTGGGGGAAAAGCCCCCTTTGAAATCTTGGATAACTGCTGCCAGTCAGCGTTGACGATACAGAACTGAACTAAAACAACCCAAGGGTCGGACTCAGTAGGAGGCAACTTTATGCGTAAGGCCTCAGGAGGCATATTACCCAGCCCTGCTCTCTGACTTGCTAGGGATTCAATCAGGAACCTTCAAGTGGGTGATCACGGAAGTGCAGTGGGTGGGGAGACAAGTGAGGCAAAGCCTCCCCATCAGAGTCTTTCGAAAAGCGCCACTGCCATGTGAGGCACCCAAGCACCCACAACCCATGCGCTTTGCAGGGGCTTGGGCTCCTCACGTGGCAGTAGCGCTTTTCGAATAACTCAGGTGGGGCGGCTCTGCCTCAACTGCCTCCCCACTCACTCTACTTCCCTGGTGTGCTCTTACCATTGAACTAGGGGTCTTCCCTTGGGCCTGTCTGAAATGCACCTCCCCCAATTCCACTGTGTTTTCTGCAGGCTGTGATGTGGGGGACAGTATCAGAAACTTGAGGGAGTGTGCAAAAGTTCACAGTGGTGGTGGCAGACAATCCAACATGTGCCTGTTGATCACCATTTTCCCCCAGAATCCTTTGCTGTGTTCTTCCTGGGCAATGTCGGTACAGCCAACAGCTCCACGAATGAGGGCAGCGTTTGGTTTTTCCCTCCTGGGTAACCACACCCAGCCCAAACACACATGAGATAAGAATCCAGGCTCTGATGTTGGTGCAAGACCTTCCTTGTGTCTTTATTGTTTTGTATCACGTGGGGTGTCATTTTCTAAAGCTGCCCAATTTCATGCTAGCTTACCTGGCAGTAAGTCCCAGTGAGTGGAGTAGGACATACCTCTGAGTAAACATGCATAGGTGAGGCTCCACACACCTGCATGTTATACAGAGCCATTGCTTCGGATGTCCATGCAGACCAGAATAATATACCACAGGCTGGATCATCAGATCAAATTGTCGATCAAGGCCAGCATTCTGCTTTCGGTCATGACCAACTAGAAGCCTCTGGAAGCCTTCAGACCAGGAAAGCAATAGCCCACCCTTGCTGTTGAGCCTCCCTAGCAACTGGTATTCAAGGTAGACTGCCTCTGAATCTGGAGGGTCCACACAGCCCTGAAGAGTAGTACTGTAGCCATTAATAGACTTCTGTTCAATCCCCTTTTAACATCATCTAAGCCAGTGATTTTCAACCTTTGTCATCTCAAGGCACACTGACAAGGTACTAAAATTGTCAAGGCACACCATCAGGTTTTTTTTACCATTGACAAGGCACACCATGCTGTTGGTGGGGGGCTCACATCCCCTAATAGCCCTACTAATAAATGACCCTTCCCCAAACTCCCGTAGCACACCTGCAGACCTTTCGCAGCACACCAGTGTGCCATGGCACTGGTTAAAAATGGCTGATCTAAGCTAAAGGTCTTTATCAGATCTACTGTAGTGGCAGCCAATTCTATCAATGAATGGAGTGTCTGTTCTGTGTCTGTGTGTGTGTGAATGATTTTCTCTGTAAACCGCTTTGAACTTTTTGTTGAAAAGCGGTATATAAATACTGTTGTTGTTGTTGTTGTTGAAGAATGATTCATTGGATACCACAGAGATTTGCATAAGCTGTTTTAATTTTTTCTTTTAAGCGCTGTGCAAACGTTTCAGAAACACCATCACAGCTTCCAGCGAAGTACACATTCTGTGCATCCCGCGCATCAACTTGACTTCATCCTCCAAGGATGGTACATTGAGAAAGATAATCTACCATAAAACTTATGGTACCCAAAACACGTAAATACAATTTGTACAGGCCGCCTTTCATAAAAGACTTCATGCAACTTTTCATATATTAGAAAAAATAAAAACAGCAACAAATAATATACTCAGCACCACGGGCTGTTACTCTCTGTCCTGTGAGGATCCCTAGTCATGTCTCTGCCTTTATAAAAAGCATCCCTGTACGATCCCATGCTCACACACTCTACCTTGGAGAGTTGACGGTCCCTGAAGAACATCCTCTACGTACCAGCATCATATGGTGTGACGCTTTTTCACAGCCTTCTCCATACAACCTACAAATGTTATAGGACTTAACAACAGCAGCAATACAAAGGGCAGATTTTTTTATTTTGCAAAAGGGTCTTCTGTGTTTGTGGATGCAGGTGAGGCGCAGAGGGGTCTACTCTGCCACTGTCATGGGACCTTGGGAACTGTAGTTTGGGAAGGATGCCCAGGCTTCTTGGTGAGCCAAGAAAAACTACAACTCCTAAGGCTTGCAGACTAGTTGAAACAATGCCATTGAGGGCTCAATCCTAACCCCTTACGTCAATGCAGCTCTGTGGTAAGGGAACAAACATTCCCTTACTTTGAGGAGGCCTCTGTGAATGACACCCAACTGCAGGATGCAGCACATGTCCCATTGGCTCTGCTATGCCAGTGCTGGAAAGCACTGACATAAGGGGTTAGGATTGCGCCCTTAGTTATGCACAATCAGTGGCTATAGAAAGGGAATATTCCCTACTTTCATCTGCTCTGGTTGAAAGGCAGGCACCCAAAACACAAAGACCCTTTTGCAAAACAATCAGCCCAAACTTCTTAGAAGTTAACTCGTTTGCAAAACAAACAAAATCAAGCCCCCTCCCCCCCCCAAAAAAAATCTCATGTGCAAGACTTCTTCCTTACCCCTTCCAATAAGAATAAAACCTTAACAAGGTTAACATGAGTTGGTGTCCCTCTTGGAACAGTGACCCCAAATGTGAGGCTTACTCTGGCCCACTCTTTTAAGAATGGCTTTCTCTCTGCAGGGCAAGAGAACCGAACGTCACCTTTCTGCAAGAAAGTGGCACACGACAACCACGTGTCGTATTGGCGGGCGAATTGATTCCCTACTGGTGAGAGAAGCAATGAAGATTTGGCCATCAAATCTCCCATTCCTCTGGGATGTCTGACGAGTGTCCCAACTCAAAGTCCTCCTTCGCTACCACGGCCTCCACAGTTTGCAGGCCGGCTTCAAGGGAGCTTTCAGTGGCGATGCCTTCTGGAGAGGAGAGGAAGGGCAAGGAGGCAAAACGCCCTTGGATGCTGCAGCCCAAGGCTTCTGGAAGTGACTCAAGAGCTTGGTCTGGGTTTCGGCGCTGGATGAGTGGATGGCCAGGAACTGCAGAGTCTCCTTCAGGCAGGAGGAATAACCTTTGCTGTATTCCTGGGTGATGCTTGCAGAAGAGGATACCACTGCTGTGAAGAAAGGGAGATGGGATTTAGAGACGAGGTTGGCCCAAGCAGAATTTGGATTCGCGATAACAGGCAAAGACAATTTAAAGAGCAGATTGAAGCCACAGCCTGTGGTTCTGTAAGAAGTGGCCAGGATCTCTAACCCAACCCCCGACGCCCTCATCAGACTACAGTACCCAAGAGTCATGCCAGTTTCACGGCACAAACCGCGAACCAGTCCATCATTTAGATAAGACAACAGTCAAGACCAGCACTTACTTTGGCTGTATTTCAGGTAGCTCACGGTCATCTCCAGAACATCGGCTTTTTCCAACTTGGAGTTGGGCTGATGCCTCTGGAACTCCTTTTCCAGGAGCTGTTTAAGTTGTTCAATGCTGCTGTTGATGCGGTCACGCCGGAGCTTCTCCACCATGGGCTTGTGCAGCTGCAAGGCGAGAGAGAAAGCAACAACCCAAAGTTAATCACCTCTTTTCTTTGGCTGGTGCATATTCTCCAGTGGTGTGTGGGCAGGATTGGGAACCCCCAGTGGAATCCTAGAGATACTTACTCGGTTCTTATCTCTGGAGGCCTGGATTTCCAAAGTGAGCGCATGAACTCCGGGTGCCATGGTTCAAGCAGAGAACCAGTGACTGGTTTGGCTCTGGTGATGTGTTGTGTGCCAAAGGGAGCCATCCAGGGCCTCTATTTATACCTCTGAGCTGCATACAAATGTTGAGATTCAAAGACTCTTGGAGTTTCCCACACTCCTGGCCAATCCAGGCGCTCCTCCAGGACAAAAGGGGAGGCATCTATTACAGCATGGTAAATTGACTGTAAATTGCTTGGGGATAATACCCTGCTCCCCAAGGAGCAGGTGGACAGGGGAGCAGGGGTCACAATAGAGGCTGGCCTCAGGAAGGATGGGATGGGAACGTGGGAAAGACTTGGCGCCCATTATTGTACAGCTCGGGGGCCTGACGTCACGAGCGTCAACATCTCAATATGTTGCCTTTTCCCAGGCTGCACCAACATAGAACACAGGAGGCCGAAGCTGAGGAAGGTGGGGGGGGGGAGAAGTCTTCCTCCCTCCTCCCCCTTCCCTCTTTCCATCTTGCCTGTCCCTTCAAGGGGGGGAGGATCCAAATTAAATCGCCTAAGACCTTTTCATTGACATTAAAGTGTGCTTAAATGAATACAGTGTGGGTCAATTTTCAGAGGTCAGCCACCAAATTTCAAAACAAGAAACATATGTTCGGGGGGGGAGCATGGAGGGGGTGTTTGTGGGAGGGCAGTTTGGAGGAAATAACAGTCTAAAAATCCCATTCTCTTCTACCTACTCCCTGCCTCCATTTTTTTGATTGGCCAAACAATTATAAAAATGATATCCGTTTGCTCCCCGCCCCCCCCCCCCCGCACTGAAAGATTTTGTGTAAATTTAAGTGCATGCTCTTTAGGGATGGGTGGGTAAAGGAGCATTGCCTGCATATTGATTATATTGATCACATATGGATAGGAATATTTGTCTTTCTGTGAAGCTTCTGGGAAAGGGTAGAAATGCACCAGAGTGCTGTGCAGCACCTAGCACATGGAGGGCGCTAATGATTGATGATGATGATGATGATGATGATAAATAACTGTGGATGGGGAGAAGATAAAGGAAAACCGCAGCACAGATTGTCCAGAAGAAGAAAGACGCTATTTAGGATGTGCCCAGACTCCAATGCCTTCTCCTGCAAATTCTTAGGGGACTGCTATATCAGCATACCGATTGATCGTACTGGGAGAGCCTGTATGGTGATATAGTCACGAGCAGCATGTTTGGACTGAAGAGTCCTGGATTCGAATCCTCTTCAGTTACAAATCTCACTTGGTAATCTTGGACTGGTCACTCAGTCTGTGAAGATGCAGATGGGAAGAAGACCCATTTAGTTAAGAACATAAGAACAGCCCCACTGGATCAGGCCATAGGCCCATCTAGTCCAGCTTCCTGTATCTCACAGTGGCCCACCAAATGCCCCAGGGAGCACACCAGATAACAAGAGACCTCATCCTGGTGCCCTCCCTTGCATCTGGCATTCTGACTTAACCCATTTCTAAAATCAGGAGGTTGCGCATACACATCATGGCTTATACCCCATAATGGATTTTTCCTCCAGAAACTCGTCCAATCCCCTTTTAAAGGCGTCTAGGCTAGACGCCAATACCACATCCTGTGGCAAGGAGTTCCACAGACCGACCACACGCTGAGTAAAGAAATATTTTCTTTTGTCTGTCCTAACCCGCCCAACACTCAATTTTAGTGGATGTCCCCTGGTTCTGGTATTATGTGAGAGTGTAAAGAGCATCTCCCTATCCACTCTGTCCATTCCCTGCATAATTTTGTATGTCTCAATCATGTCCCCCCTCAAGCGTCTCTTTTCTAGGCTGAAGAGGCCCAAACGCCGTAGCCTTTCCTCGTAAGGAAAGTTCACACTGGACTCTTTGGGGAAAGGGTAAGATAAAAACGGACAGTGACAATAAATATTTCTCCTCCTCCCCATAAAGGTATCCGATGAAAAAGAGTTCTGTATAACAGAGGGCACAATCCTAACCAGCTCTTCTCAAAAGTAAGTCCTATTTAGTTCAATGGGGTTTACTCTCAGGAAAGTGTGGTTAGGATTGCAGCCAAAGAAACCTGCATTCCTACACCCTACACAGGCTGCTCCAACTTCATGTTGCCTGAAGAATTCTGTGTGACCCTAAAGCTTGCACACACTGAACCCCACAGAGTGCTGGGCAAGGAGTGGGAAGAGGCTGAGCTGGAACTCCCTATGTGCTCAAGAAGCTCACAGGCTACTCACTACCAGGAGTCACAACCCATCCCTGTTCATTACTCACTACCACTCACAGGCTACTCAATCTAAGCTACTTCATCGAGTAGGGAGAATAATGATGTACAGTATACTATTCCGAGCTCCTGGAGAGAGATTAAGGGCGCAGCCCTAACCAACTTTCCAGCACCAAGTTAAGGGCAGTGCAGCTCCGAGGTAAGGGAACAAACATTCCCTAACCTTGAGGAAGCCTCCGTGACTGCCCCCCCCAACTGCAGGATGCAGTACATGCCCCATTGGTACAGCTGTGTCAGTACTGGAAAGTTGGTTAGGATTTGGGCCTTAATGAACTAAAAATCTATCGATTTGCACCCCTTTCCGGAACAAGGAATTGCTTTGGATTTGAAAAGGGTTTGGAATTTCAATTGCTGGCGTCTCTAGGTACAGCTGGGAACGGCCCCTGCCTGAAAACCTGGAGAGCTGCTGCCAGTCAGGGTTGACAATGCTGAATTGGCTGGACCAAGAGTCAGACTCCGGAGGAAGCAGCTGTGTATGCTTGAGACACCAGTTCTGAATTCTACATGAATGCTGCTGGTGCTGGTGAGTGGGGGGCGGGGGGTGGTTGAGGAAAGGAAACATGGGTCAGGTGTATAGTTTGGGAGTGTGTGAAATGACATGAGTGGTTGGCGGCCAGGGCTGAACAGCAGCCACACAAGGGCTGGAGGGGGTTCCCCTTCCTTTGCAAGAGCATTCTCCCCCCTCGCCCACCCCGCAGAGTGTTGGTCAGATGGTGGAAGAGGCTTCAGCTCCCTTCTCAGGCACACGCCTTTTGTCGACAGTTTAACAGCGTGAATGGGGCAGTGTGTGGGAAAGGCAGATTTGTGGGCTCACACCATCGGAGGTGAATGGTGAACCAGGCAGCCAGGCCCCAAAGAGCAGTCTCTTTGCGGAGGGGTGGGGGTGACTCTGCTTCTCTCCCACCCTCCCTCATGCTTTTCAGATCTCTTCCCCACCCCACCCCGCCCGCTCCCTCCCATGGCCATGAAAGCAACTTGCCTGGTCTTTTCCATCTGGTGGTAGTTAATTCCTGTAAAAAGAGAGGTGCCGGGGTTCAAGGCTGAAATATTGAGAAATATGCCTTTTAACCCCAGCAGCGTACAGGTTCACTGTGCATGTGTTATGGTGAAGGGAATGAACTCTGCGTATGCTCTGTGGCACTTTGTTCTTGTGTGTAATGAAACGGCATGTGGCATTAAAAAAAAATAAGCTTCTGGGGCTAAGCTCCTGTCTGTCTGTCTGTCTGTCTGTGTTCCTTCCAACATATTTATCTCTTCTCTTTCACTATCTCTCACTCTCCTTCCTTCCTTCCTTCCTTCCTTCCTTCATCTATCTATCTATCTATCTATCTATCTATCTATCTATCTATCTATCTATCTATCTATCTATCTATCTATCTATCTATCTATCTATCTATCTATCTATCTATTCCTTCCTTCCTTCCTTCCTTCCTTCCTTCCTTCCTTCCTTCCTTCCTTCCTTCATCTATCTATCTATCTATCTATCTATCTATCTATCTATCTATCTATCTATCTATCTATCTATCTATCTATCTATCTATCTATCTATCTATCTATCTATCTATCTATCTATCTATCTATCTATCTATTCCTTCCTTCCTTCCTTCCTTCCTTCCTTCCTTCCTTCCTTCCTTCCTTCCATTATCTATCTATCTATCTATCTATCTATCTATCTATCTATCTATCTATCTATCTATCTTCTCCCCACACTCCATTTACAGACGCTTAAGAACGCTTACGCTGAGTGGGGAAGCCCCCCCCCCAAACGCCAGCTCTTTGGTGTCAAGGAGCGTCCCGTTCCCAGTGTCAAAGGACCAGGAAGAATGTGGATCGATCAACCCGGTCCCTGGGAAAGTGAACGGCTCCAGATGGTCTATTGGGACAGGAATTGCTGGAAGCCACAAAAGGGATTCTGGCAGCGGCACTAATGGGCCCTGTAACCAGGCACACGTCCTTTGTCCTTCCCCTGAATGTCCTCAATGGGCAAGAAAGTGTGGGAAACACCAAGAAACCCAGCCCCACACTCTGAGGTTAATAGGGACATTGTCAGAGCAGTCTGCCTGGCCTGTGGGATCAACAGAACAAATATCCTTCTTCCCCCCCCCCCCCGATTCCTGCGAGAGAGGCCACTGCCAAAGGAAGGAGGGGACATCCCATGTTAGAGTCAATTTCG
This sequence comes from Tiliqua scincoides, assembly GCF_035046505.1. Lineage (NCBI taxonomy): Eukaryota > Metazoa > Chordata > Lepidosauria > Squamata > Scincidae > Tiliqua > Tiliqua scincoides. The sequence goes on from NC_089829.1 coordinate 7,958,764, forward strand.
AGTAAAACTTCTTGGCTGCGTACAGTTGAGAAATTATTGTTAGTAATTTTATTTAATAATTTTCTTATTCTTATTTGTCACAGCCCAACTGATGGTGGCGGGTGTTTTCTAAATATCAAGTCCTTCCCAAGGACTTAGGATATTTAGAAACATATAATCACAGAGTTGGAAGGGACCTTATAGGTCATCTAGTCCAACCCCTGCCTTTAGAGATACAGTATTTGTGTTAAATATGTGCAGTTCCTAGTAGAGCTGCTTTTTGCAGGCCATACGTGGTAATTTTATTTATGCTTAAGGTATGCAGGTGTTTTCCCACATTTTTCAGTACGGTGCCGCAAGGGTCCACTATTATTATGAATAATAACAGCACAACCACAATAACAGCAACAACTACTACCACTAGTACTACTACTAAGTAAGTAAGCAAAGAAACAATAAATAAATAACACCATCAATATGCACAGTGCATTACTCAGTGAGAGGACAGGACCCTGCCCCCAAGAGGCTTGCAATCTAGATAGGTCTACAGACAGTAACTATGGTTGGCAACCTTCAGTCTCGAAAGACTATGGTATAAGCCTACAGCACCTGGTATTCCCTGGCGGTCTCCCATCCAAGTATTAACCAGGCCTGACCCTGCTTAGCTTCTGAGATCAGATGACATCAGGCATGTGCAGGAGGAAGAGATAAACCAGGGAAGGATATCTGATCATCACACAGCACAGCCCTCTGAGTGCTGACACAGAAGTAAGTCCCACTGTGTGTGGGACTTACTTCCTGGATAGCAGCCTCAGAGTGTGGCTTGCTTCTCGGATAGGAGCCTCAGAGCCCAATCCTATGCACAACTACTCAGAAATAAGTTCCATTATGGTCAATGGGACTTACTTCCAGGTGAGTGTGGATAGGATTGTAGCCACAGGCTGCAATCTTATCCACACTCACCTGGGAGTAAGCCCTATTGACTATAATGAGACTTATATCTGAGCAGGCATGCGTAGGATTGCACCCACAGTTGAATGTGTTTAAGCTTCACAACCGCAAGGAAAGTGGACTAAGAGTGCAAGTCTTGGCATGTCTACTCAGAAGAAAACTCCATTAAATTCAATGGGACAGTCCTAGGTAAGGCTGCATTAGGTTTTCAGCCTGTATGAATGGTATAATGTATGATCATGATGCTGCAGCTAACAGCAGGGCTGGCCCAAGCCCTCTTAATGCCTGCCAGATGCTGGCCCCCTTACTTGATGATGTAGCAGCCTTGGCTCCTCCCACTCTTCTATGTTCTAGCTCACCACTCTCCTCCCCTGCACATTTCTCTTCCTCTCCGTCCCCATTTCCATGTACAATTCAGGGAATGGGAGGAGGAGGAAAAATGGAGTCAAGAGATAGGTGAACAGAGCTAGATGCCCTCACCAATCTACTACCTTAGGCAACCTCCTCAGTTGGCCTCATGGATGGGCCAGCCCTGGCTAAGAGACTGAGCAATGAATCCAGATTCCTTGGGTTCAACTCTGCCACAAACTCATTAGAATGCCTCTCAACCTCTACTTAACATACTTTGCAGGGTTGTCGTACAGATTGCTTTAAGATAATAGAAAACACGAACTGCTTGCAGATTACAAAAGTGCAAAACAAATGCTAAAGTACCGATCCAGTACCCATCCTATTTGGTAGTGTCTGATAAGGCTTATCGTCTTCCCCAAATTTGCCTTCTCCTTTATCAAAGACTTCGAGGCTATTGGCCATCAACCACATCCTGTGGCAGAGAGTACCACAGGATTAAATCTGTGCTGGGTGAAGAAGCGCCACCTTTTGTCTGTTCTGAATGTCCTGCCACTTAGTTTCATCTTATGATGCCCTGCCTCTGGTTCTAGTTTTGTTCTGTGCCCACTTTTTTCCATATCATGCATAATTTTATTTATTTATTTCATTTATTAAATTTTTATTGGTAGACCTGTACTCCTCCATGAACTGGTCCAATCTCCTTTAAAATTCATCTAACCCTGTAATATAATTATATATAATATAATTATTGTAATATAATTTTATATTATTTATTTTAGATTTTTAAAAATTAAAATACATTTATTATTGAATATAACAACAACAACAAAGTATTTATATACTGCCTTTCTGGTCATCCGATTACTCCTCTGAACTATATTCAAGGCGGTTTACATAGGCAGGTGTTTCTAAATCCCTCAAGGGGATTTTTACAATCATGGAGGTTCTCTCTTTCACGAACCAACATTTCAGAATGGATCTTCCTGGTTTGGTCTCACTTCTGGCCTCCAGTTCTCCCAGGTAGGCTGACAAGCAGCTCCATCTCTCATATGGAGGGCAGCCAAGATGCTTCTTGCTCACACCAAGAGCAGGTGGAATCACTCAGCTGGGCTTGTCAGCTGCTTCAAGGTCTCGCCATTCTCAGCCGTTCAGGGAGCTGCCGGTGTCCTCGAACTGGCGACCTTCTGATGTTATCTTCAGGCTAACTGAGGCTCTACCCTCTGGACAGACCTCCTGCCCAGCCTAATATCAATAATAGGTTGATGCAGCACCATGGCTAAGAAACTGAACCGCAAATCAGGATGTCCCAGTTTGACTCTTGCCTCCGCCATGAATTCTCACTAGGGTGGCCTCTGGCAAGCTGCTTCCTCCCTCTTGGCCTCAGTCTTCCTCATCTGCAGTATGGGGGGGGGGTAATAATACTCATTTCTCAGAATTGTTGTCAGGGCTATGCTATAGAAAGTGCTATAGAAACAGTCAGCATTGTTATGAATGTTCAAAATGTGTCCTCGTGTCTATTCTGCTGAAGGTAATTGTAGGTTATCGAATGCTGTTTTTCTTTCATGCTTTCTTTGCTGGCAGCTATATGGGGATTAATGAGCACAAGGCTGATTTTAGAAGCTAGATGGACCCGAGGCAGTTTTGAATGTACAGTAACACACCACAGCAGGTATCCCTCTGCCCCCCTTCCCAATGCCTTGTGGGCATCTGTGAGCATCTTGGGAATATATAAACACCAGTTTTCATTTAAGCGACATGGGGATCTTGTCATTGATTGGTTCTGTGTCCTCAGAGGGAAATGAGCGAATGTTTCTTCCCAGACAAGGGACTCATTTATGGAAGGAAACAAAAATAAATAATCAGATTTTTTTTATTGGTGTTTTCACAGAAAATTCAAATATTCAGCATCACATTAAATGACGTGCACCATCACTTTATGAAAGCATCCAATTCCATCCCCGAACAACCCACGTTCAGTCAACAATACAGATACATTTCTTTTTCATTATGAAAGATACCATAAGCACAGATGCCCTTCACAAAAGGTAGCAAAACATCTCTCCAATGAGAGAAGCCTGCACAGACGAAAATGTCTTGCACGGCCATTCCGTTATCACAATAACTTTTTCACCAAATGGTCTACCAATCTAGTATAGGATTCTGGGGCAGGGAGCTAATTTTCTGGATCAGAGATTCTCTCAGAAAACTAGAAGGTGGGGGGGGAGACTAAATGCTTTGATACAAATATTGAAGATAAGTTCAGTAAAGCCCTTCTTTCTGAAGGACAACACGAAGAGAGCTCGGTCACCTCCTTGGCTCTTCAACAGATGCTGCTGAAGTCCTTGTGATGGTGTCTCTTGCCAAATAAAACTTTTGCTGCAGGTACAGCTCTGGGCAAGAATGATGGCACAGTCTCTCTGTCACATTTGCCCAGTCATAGAAGGCAAAGATCTGCCAGATACAGGCAGGATCCTTCATTGTGAAGGAAAACTATTTTCCGAGATTTCAATTTCTCGCTACAAATGAACAACCTGACTCTCCTCCTCTTCCTCCTCCTCCACCTTCTCCCGCTACTTGGAAATCAAATGTTTCCTACTTTTAAAAGAGGAATCACACAGCCAAAGATCCCTCTAGGATTTCTTTTTGTGAATGGTTCCTAAGGAAGCCCCATCTGAGCTTCTTCTACCACGGCCTCCAGATGGCCATGGGTGGTAGTGGGCTTTTTTGGGTGGTGTGTTTCTTGCTCAGAGGGCAAGGCGATGGCGGAAGGCGGCTCAGGGTGGACACGGGTGGTGGGGAGCGGTCTGCAATCACATGGACTTTGTAGAAGTGCTTCATCAGCCGGGCCTCTGTCTCTCGCTTGGGTTCGCAGAAGGACAGAAAGTTCAAGGCTTCCCTCAAGCATCGCAGGTACCCGGTGTTGAAGTCAAGTTCGGGATTCTTCTGGCTGAAGGCTAGAGAAAAGAGAACATCAAAGCACAGTGTTAGGACAATAGTCACATGCAAGGAAGGAGTCCAATGGAAGAACTCAGATTCACTATCTAGAAACGTAAGAATTTACTTTATACAGTACAGAGTTCATCCAACTGGTTCAGCATTGTCTTTCTGATTGGCAGTGTCTCTCCAGGGTTTGGATGAGGGACTTTTCTGGCACATCCTGCCAGGGATTGAACCTGTGGCCTGTGCACAGCCTGTCACTGAGTCAAATCTCTCCTGAAACAAACTTACAGTGCAATCCTATTCATGCCTTCTCAGAAGTAAGTCATACTGAGAAGTAAGTCATACTTCTCAGTAAGCGTGTATAGGATTGCAGCCCTAACTAGCAAGAAAAAAGAAAATACAAATCAGATGAAAAAATATCCTACAAATGACCACTGGGCTCTAGCACCCCATTTGTTGCTTGCACAGAAACAACTGTGGTTGTGATATGTTTTGCAGAATAAAAAGCTTACAAGGAACAGGCCAGGGGTCTGTGAATATAGATGTTGATCGATGGCTACAAGCCATGATGGTTAAATAGAACCTCCAGGTTCAGTGACAGTGTATCCCTGAATACTATTGCCGGATGTGACCTTGGAGAGCGCCAGGCTAGGTGGACTCTGGGCCTGCTTTTATGTTCTCAAAATCCTGCTCGGTACTCACCTTGTCCATGCATTTGGCGTTGCTGTTTCAAATAATTGACAGTCACTTCTAGGATGTCCGCTTTCTCCAGCTTGGAGTTGGGCTGGTGCCTCTGGAATTCTTTCTCCAGCAAGAGTTTTAGCTGCTCGATGCTGCTGTTGATGCGGTCCCGGCGCATTTTCTCCACCACTGGCTTCCTCAGCTGTCAAGAAGGAAGTGGGACGTTCATTAAGTTTTCAAATGTTGGTGTGCAAAATCTGCCCGGCTACATTCAGGAAGAAGCTGCAGTGTAGAGTTCTGTGGATGAACTAAATCCAACCTTCTACCCACCTGTCTTAACATTTTACAACAGCAGAGTTTCCATCTGTCTGTCTTTGGACAAAATAAATCTTTCACATCTCTCTACTCAGACTTGATCCTTCCTTCCTTCCTTCCTTCCTTCCTTCCTTCCTTCCTTCCTTCCTTCCTTCCTTCCTTCTCTTGTAAAATATATCTAAATCTACGCCAAGCTCTCCCTGTTACCAGAGCAGCTTCCTATCTATCAGTTGCCACACTGATCTCGCATTCTGTCCAAGGTCTTTTTCACACCCAACCACTGATCCCTTGATCTAACTGGATCCAACTGGATCCCTGTCAGCTGAACATGTAAACGGGTGACACCAAAAACACCATGTATCGAGGCCATACTGAAGCTTCTTTCTTTGTATGTATTGAGTTTAAACACTTCCAAGCTGTCACTCTTGCGGATGTCACTCAAAGTCGCCAACAACAATATTCTTATTCAGCATTATTAATAAAAAATATTAATAATTCAAAAATACTAATTTAATAATCAGTCAATGAGGTGTTGCTCCATACTGGACTCTGCCCATCCATGCATCATGTGGTATTGATGCATGAGTGGTGCAGGTCTAGGGGAAAGGTGTTAGATGCCACCGCTCCAATTCTTGGCATCTCCAGGCATCTCCAGGTAGATCCAGGGAAAACCCTGGGTGGCAATTCTGGAGAGATACTGCCAATCAGTGCTGGCAGTCCTGAGTTGGATTGACCAAAGCCTGACTCGGCATAAGACAGCTTCCTCTGACCCCACAAAAAGAGATGAGCTGAAGTTACCTTGTTCTTTTCCTTTGACAGCAGCCGCTCCTCTTCCATGTGGGCCAGGCAGCTGTTGCTAGGAGCCATCTTCCACCCTGCCAAGCTAGGCACACAGATCTGCACCTTGAGCGTAACCCTTATGCTCTAAAGCTTGCCCAGCACGTCTATTTATATCTGCCAGCCGCTCAGCAGTTATGTGAGTTCGGAGTTTTGCAGGGTTTCCCACAGTCCCGCAGCCAATCCGGGCACGCGGGCAGATAATAGAGAAGGCACCTCATTACTGCATGCTACATTGACCGTCAATGCCCTGGAGAGAATAACCTTCTGCCTGTACCAACTGGTGGATTGTGCAAAGCTGTATGGCAGGGGAAGATCTGGGAAAGCGTTGGCCCTCCAGCTGGCTCAATTGCATTCCACAGTCACAATCCCCCCATCCCGCTTGCATCCATTGGTGCCAGGCAGGAGGGAGAGAGCATTCAAGATCAATAAGACGCACGGCTGGGGAAAGGCAGGAGAAGGCAACCCCAGTGCTCAGGGACTTGCTGGTATCATTGTCTATTTATGGCATACATCACTTCGGAGCCAAGGATCTTGTGATGCTTGAAAGATGACCCTGTTTATTGCAAGTGTAAGCTTCCAGGAATCATAGTCTGTTTAATCAAATGCTTAAAGGGTAATCCTCAGTTAGGAGGTGTATAGCACATATGTGGGCAGAGAAAGAGGAATGGAGGAATTAATGGGATGTAAAAGATCCAATGACCATTATCATTTTATAACCACACACACACATATTTAAAGGACCAATTCCTATACGATCTTTAACTCACAGAGCAATCCTATCCTGTTCTGGAACAGGCAAGCCAGGAGGCCTGCACTGCATACAGAGCAAGAGAGGGGCCTAAAGTGGCTCAGCCAGAGGCAAGAGGAAAATCTTCCCCTTACCCCCAGATAAGCCACCACAGACCCAATGGGTCTCCTTGAACTTGCGCCCCCTCTGGAGGAGGTCAGAAGAGAATGGAGCGGCTTGTAGCAGTTCTGCGCCACTCGGGAATGGGGGCTAGGTTCCGGCGTGTCCGCCAGGTTCCAGCCCCATCTCCCACTTCCCGGAATGCCCTCTGCCCACCCCCTGCCCTGGAACACCTCACTCCCGCCTCCTCCTCACCTCCTTCCCACCCTCCCCAGACCCTTGTGTTGGCCCAAGCTTGGCTGACACAAGCCTCCCCTTTGGAGTCCGCGCGGAGGCTGGATTCAGCCTCCACGGGCCGGCACAAATCCCTGGGCTGGTCCGGCCGACTCTTGAGAAGGCACAAACATGGCATGTTTGCAACCCTCCTGGGCCAGCGCAAGCGCCGACCCAAGGCGCAGATTGGATTGCGCCCTCAGTTGTACTTCTGATTAGGCATGCATTATGATGATGACGGTGATGATGAATATTTAGATACCGCTTTTCAACGAGAATAGTTCATAAGGCCATTTACATAGCAAAATATTCAGTAAGTGGTTCCCCGCCCCCCAAGGGCCGCACAATCTAAGAAACTGTTACAGAAGAGACTCCAGCAACAGCCACTGGAAAAGGCATCATGCTGGGGTGATGAGCAACAGATGTTCTCCCCCTGGTTAACAGAAGAGGGCACCACTTTAAAAGGTGCCTGTCTGCCCAGTTAACAAGTGTGCTGCCTGCATGGGGTTGCCCTGTTGGTTCTCTTTTCCTGCTGCAGCTAAACTTAAACACATGCAAATGTGACGATTGCATGTCCCTCCCCTGCTTATCTCTGCTTCCAGTGTTTCCTGTGCGCCTATCTAGATTGTAAGCTTCTTGGGGCAGAGCCACTTCAGCGTATATAGGCAGAGGCTGGTGCTGTTAGTCCCCTTTCTCTTCTGCTGTGTAGCTTATGTTCCTTCAACTAAGGCTACAATCCTAACCTCACTTTCCTGGGAGTAAGTTCCATTTAACACAATAGGACTTACTTCTGAGTAGACCTGGTTAGGATTGTGCCCTAAGGCAATCACATATTCTTTCCTGGCTTTTCTCTGCCTCCAGTTATTTCTTGTGGGTCAATTTGGATTCTAGGCCTCTCTCAGGGCAGGGCAAGGTCCTCTAGCTCTGTGAAAAGTACCATGAACGTTTTCAGTTGGCAACTTTCAGTCTCGAAAGACTCTGGTATCGCACTCTGAATGGTGGTTCTGGCACAGTGTCTAGTGTGGCTGAAAAGGCCGATTCAGGAGTGACAATCCCTTCCACACTGGGAGCAAGTGTAGTGTGTCCCTGGTCTGTCTCCCTGGCTGTGGGCCTTCCTTCTTTGCCTCTTTGCCGCAGTCTGTTGGCCAAGTGTCTCTTCAAACTGGGAAAGGCCATGCTGCACAGCCTGCCTCCAAGCAGAATGCTCAGAGGCCAAGGTTTCCCTTCTGTTGAGGTCCATTCCTAAGGCCTTCAGATCCCTCTTGCAGATATCCTTGTAGCGCAGCTGTGGTCTACCTGTAGGGCCCTTTCCCTGCACAAGTTCTCCATAGAGGAGATCCTTTGGGATCCGACCATCGCCCATTCTCACAACATGACCACGCCAAAGCAGGCGTCTCTGTTTCAGCAGTGCATACATGCTAGGGATTCCAGCTCGTTCCAGGACTGTGTTGTTTGGAACTTTGTCCCGCCAGGTGATGTCGAGGATGCGTCAGAGGCAGCGCATGTGGAAAGCGTTCAGTTTTGTCTCCTGTTGTGAGCGAAGAGTCCATGACTTGCTGCAGTACAGAAGTGTACTCAAGATGCAAGCTCTGTAGATGTGAATCTTGGTATGTTCTGTCAGCTTCTTGTTGGACCAGAATCTCTTGGTGAGTCTGGAAAATGTGGTAGCTGCTTTACCGATGTGTCTGTTTAGCTCGGTACCCAGAGAAAGAGTGTCGGAGATGGTTGAGCCAAGGTACACAAAGTCATGGACAACCATACGTTTTAGCTTTATATAAACTGGCCAACCCACATACTAGCTCTGCTCTCCCCTTCCTTCCTTCCTCTCTGTTCCCCTCTAGTAAATACTCGTTAACTTTAACCCTGGATGGCTTAGATGTACCGAGTATCATTTTCAGTAGGGCTCATAGGGTATATCTGTAGCAATATCTAGCTGTTTACGTACATACAGAGCCAGGGTCAGCCCAAGACTTAGTGACATGTCAAATGCTGCCTCCCTTACCCCATGATGTGCCATCCTCTGCTCTTCCCATCATCCATGGGAATGGTCTGCACTCCCCTCCCTCCTCTCCGTCCTCCTCTTACTTTTCTCATCAGAGAATGGAAGAAGGTGGAGGCAGATAGGATATGGGAGCACCCCCATCTGCTGCCTGAGGCAACAGTTTCAGTTGGCCTCATGGATGGGTCAGCCCTGAGTAGAGCCACCTGCCTTGCATGCAGAAGGTTCTAGGGCCTATTTAGCAGGCACTTTCGAACCTGGATCCAGCCCTACTCCCTGGATTCTCCATTTCATACAACCACCCTATAATCTGCCTTGGGTCTTTTCAAGAGGGGAGACTATCAATTGATGTGATCAGTGAATGAAATTCTTGCTATGCCCACGGACCTATGAGCTTACCCATCTCCTCCTTTTTTTGGGGTCCCCGATTTTGAAGGGCAGACCCCCCCCTCCCAAAAAAGCACCAGCAGCTGGCAATGATAGTGAACTGACTCTGTGCCAGTCTCCATCTTTTAGAGCACGTGTCTTTAAAAATGCTTTTGAAAGACACCGAGTGGCCCTGAGACATCTCATCGCACAGCGTTCCCACAAAACAGAGGGGAAAGGAAGAAAAGCTTCAGTGGCCAACATCTGTCTTGAACAAGACACAAGTCCTTTCAGTCCCGGACAATGAAACTTATGGAGCTGGCTGTTTCCCTGACCTCATTCCCTTCCTGAATGCAGTCCTGTGTGAAAGCAAAGATCAGGACCAAAATCAGGAAATGGTCCCAGGGAGGCTTTTAGGATTCCTTTCATGTCCCTCACATAGTCAGACCCGCTGCATCTTTGCCCTGTGGAATTACAGAACTGTGGACCTTGGGGGCGCTTTGGAGGGTTTTTGGGAATACTGAGAGCTAAGATCTCTGTGAAAAGCATCTTTTCTTCTAAAAACCATGAATGCACCTTTTTTAGATTGTGGGCTGTTTAGAGCTAGGAAACCATTTATTTATTTGTTTAACTTTGTAGACAACTTTGCAAACTAGAATATATATGTGTGTGTGTGTGTGTGTGTGTGTGTGTGTATGTATATATATGTGTGTGTGTATTTATGTATATATGTATGTGTGTGTGTATATTTATATGTATATATATGCAGACTCAAACTGTGGATATGATGCTACAGATTTTTAGACTATATTTTTTTATGGCCAGAACTAGGAAACCATTTATTTATTTGTTTAACTTTGTAGACCACTTTGCAAACTAGGAGATGTGTGTGTGTGTGTGTGTGTGTGTGTGTGTGTGTGTGTGTGTGTGTGTGTATGCAGACTGTGGATATGATGCTACAGATTTTTAGACTATATTTTTTATGGCCAGAACTAGGAAACTATTTATTTGTTTAACTTTGTAGACCACTTTGCAAACTAGGATATATATATATATGCAGGATATATATCCTAGGATATATATATATATAGGATGTATATATGCAGACTCAAACTGTGGATATGATGCTACAGATTTTTAGACTATATTTTTTTTATGGCCAACTGCTCTGCATTCCTTGGAAAAGCCAATAATATCCATTGAAAGATGGTTTCTGTTCACAACAGCCCTTCAAGGTAGGTGGGGCCAGAAAAGTGGAAGGTGTGTCAGAACCACCCACCACCAAGGAAGAATTGGAACTCATGTCCACCTTGGTCCAAGTTGGTCTCAGTGCATCTTTGCGATTGGGCTTCATCTGGGAGTAACCAATGCTGTTGGAAGCACTCAGCCTTTCAGCAGGAAGCCAGAGACTGACAGGTAGCTCATTGATGAAGCTGGTTAAAGAGACCAAAGGGGGTGTCAAAGAGCACATCCCTCCCACCTCTGGAGTGGCAGCCCCTGACCCGCGTGGCTTGATTGCAATGACTAACCAGATGGTCTTTTGGGAGTTGGATTTTTTTTCCCCTTGAATGCAGGCTCAAGCACCATCACTAATGTCTCCCATGGTCTCCAGGCACACTTCTATTGTACTGGCAAGGAGGGGAAAAGTGTGGGAACCTCCATGGAACTCAAACCCACACAGCCGGGCTCTAATAAAGCTTTTGTGAGATTTGAGCTTCGGACAATGCACGGTGAACCCACGTGATCCTTTCAGCCAGGCCTGAAAAAAAGAAAAGTCTGCAAAGGACACCAAGGTATTTTCTCATGCATCCTTGTTTGCCAAGAAGGGAGCCAAGGAGGTAAAGAATAGGGGATCAAGCACATGGCAAGAGCCAGCAGGGGAAATTGGCAGGCCTAGGGAGAGCCCGATTCAAATTTCCTTCTCAGCTGCAGCTTACTGGGTGATCTTGGGCCAGGGATGCCCTCTCAGTGTGGCCCACCTCACAAGGTTGTTGTAAAGATAAAAGGGAAGGGGAACTATGTAGCCTGCTGGGAGCTTCTTGGAGAAAAGGAAGCATAAGAATGCCATAATGAATCTTTGAAAACTGGCCACAAAGGAGGATCCCGATTGGAATCCCCTCCCCTTCCCCCAAAAGCAAACTAGGTTCCCGTAATTGAATGAATTGTGCTTCTTTTTATTGACTCAACAAACATCTGTACTGAGGTTGTGTTGAAATGTATGTTTATTTCTTTTTCAATAAATTAGGGTACAATTGAGACCCGTACTTGAGCCGGCGCAAGTCCCTTGCGCCGGCCCAATAGGGTTGCAAAGTGCTGTAAAATGGAGTTAGGCCGGTGCACAGACATGCGCCGGCCTCCCCGCCCCGCTGCGGGCCCCAAACGATGGGTGAGTTGTGTTGAGTGAGCTTGGCCGATGCAGGGGGTGGTGTGGGGAGGGCAGGGAGGAGGCGGAAGGGAGGCATTTTGGGGCAGGGGGAGTTCCCAGGGGCGGGCAGGTGGGGAGTGGGAGGTGGGGTCAGGATCTGGCAGTTATGCTGGATCCCTACCCTGTTCCTGGGCAGCCTGGGGCAGTCCTGGGCTGCTTGGATTTGCGCTACCTCTTGAGGTGGTGCAGATCCGAATAGCCCCCTTGGGGCTGCTGTGGCTTGACCCGGGGTAAAGGGAAGCAATTCCCCTTGCCCTGGGCTGAGCCACTTTCAGCCCCAATCCTGCCTTGGACAGAGTGTAGGCCCGCTGGTCTGCCTGCTCCAGGGCAGGTTAGGATTGGGCTGTAAATTACTTAAAAATAAAAATGGAAACATTACGTAAAAGATCAGCAACAGAAAGTACTGGATCACAACTCTCTCTCTCTCTCTCTCTCTCTCTCTCTCTCTCTCTCTCTCTCTCTCTCACACACACACACACACACACACACACAGTGGATTCAGGCTGCAATCATATACACATTTGGGGTAAGTTCCATTAAATCCAACAGGATTTACTTCTGAGTAGCCATACCTAGACTTGTGCTGCAAGGGACTGTGCTGTGAAGCAGAACTTCCGTGGGTCAAACTGTGTCATGAACTTGACTAGGAGGTATTATGCAAGCTACTGCCTTTCAGCCTCAGTCTTCCTAGATGCAATATGGGGATAAACATATGTGCTTCCTTTAGAACAGGGGTGTCCAAACATTTTGGCAGGAGGGCCACATCATCTCTCTGACACTATGTCGGGGGCTGGGAAAAAAAAGAATTAATTTACAATTTAAAATTTGAATAAATTTACATAAATGAATATATTAGAAATGGAATTTATATGAATGAATGAAGGTCTTGCAGTAGCTCAAGGCCGATAAAAGGCCTTGCACAAAGCAAGACCAGCCTTTCCTTCGCTGCCACTGCTGTATGACAGACGTGAAACAGCAAGTAGTGGAGGGAGCCCTTGTCCCACAGCTCAGGTGAGAAGTCGAACAGTCATCCTCTTGCTGACAGCAGTTGTGTTGGGCCAGCACGGGCTCCAAAAACTCTCTGGAGAGCCAGAGACTCATTGGAGACTGGGGGCTCCCTGAGGGCCTGATTGAGAGCTCCCATGGGCCACAAGTGGCCCCCGGGCCGGGGTTTGGGCTTCCCTGCTTTAGAAGATAGTTGTAAGAAAAGAATTACTCACCCAGAAATCACTATGCAAATGTTGAGAATCGTGTGTGAAAATATAGGTGCCCTCAGAATCGCACGCACACAGACACACACCCCTTTGGTTGAAGAAAGGAGTTAAGATGATTACAAGTGCACTCCTTCCCCCGAACTATACATTAAGCAAGCAACCGTAACTTCCACACTGGGTGAGTGAACAACATTTTTCTATGTAGATACATAAAAAGCTGCTTTCTGCGGTGTCAATCCTTTGGTCCACCTTGCTAAATATCTCCAGCACTGATTGGAAGCAGCCCTCCTGAATTTCAGGTGGGGGTGAGGGGCTGCCCCGAGAGATGCTGCCAGGGATCAAAGTTGGGGTCCTCTGCTGGCAGTGCAGGGGCTCTTTCCCAGAATGCTGGGTTGGCTTACGGCTTAGCCTCTGTGCTCAGCCACCCTTCCTCTTGGTTTTTCAGTCCTGACCCTCGCCTTCGATATGGTTGGAAGCCAGGGTAAATACTGCCCTCGCATTTAATTGAATCATGGCATGTTGGATTTAGAAGGGACCTTGGAGGCCATCTAGACAACCCCCCTGATTTGCACAGGCAACTGCTACTGCACATTTGACAGGTGGTAGTCCAGGTGGATACTTTTAAATGCTGCTCTTACTGCTGACGACCAACCTCAGGCACAGCTTAGCTTAAGTTGCACACACACACACACACGCACGCACACACACACACACACACACACACACACACACACACACACGGGGTGGGGGGGTCAGGGATCAGGGATCAGGGATCAGTCAGGCTGGACACTGGCCAACGGCCAACATCCCTCCATGGGTCAATCCATTCAGACTGACCCTGCCTCTCAGTCCTACTGGCAGTTGTAGCCCCCAAAGTGCCATAGTCATGTGACCAGAGGGTTGCTATGGAGTTTTTGCCCCAGAGCCCCCTCTTTACCTGGTGCCAGCACTACACAGGTACCTCCAAATTTACTCCTGCCTCTGCTTTCCTCGCCTTATTTTGCTGTTTCTCCTGTATTTAATTTTAGATTGTAAGCTACTTGGGGCAGAAACTTGTTCTCTGGCACTCTCCCCTCCTGACCGAGGAGGTAAATCAGATAGAGGTTAAAAGAGAAGATGTTTCAGACCTCATTGATAAATTAAAGATCAATAAGTCACCAGGCCCTGATGGCATCCACTCAAGAGTTATTAAGGAATTGAAGAATGAAGTTGCTAAGCTCTTGACTAAGATATGCAACTTGTTCCTCAAAATGGCCACGGTGCCAGAAGACTGGAGGATAGCAAATGTCACGCCTATCTTTAAAAAAGGAAAGAGGGGGGACCCGGGAAACTATAGGCTAGTCAGCTTAACATCTATACCGGGTAAGATGGTGGAATGCCTCATCAAAGATAGAATCTCAAAACACATAGATAAACAGGCCTTGCTGAGGGAGAATCAGCATGGCTTCTGTAAGGGCAAATCTTGCCTCATGAACCTTATAGAATTCTTTGAAAAGGTCAACAGGCATGTGGATGTGGGAGAACCTGTGGACATTATATACCTGGACTTTCAGAAGGCGTTCGACACGGTCCCTCACCAAAGGCTACTGAAAAAACTCCACAGTCAGGGAATTAGAGGACAGGTCCTCTCATGGATTGAGAACTGGTTGGAGGCCAGGAAACAGAGAGTGGGTGTCAATGGGCAATTTTCACAATGGAGAGAAGTGAAAAGCGGTGTGCCCCAAGGATCTGTCCTGGGACCAGTGCTTTTCAACCATAAATGACCTGGAGACAGGGGTGAGCAGTGAGGTTGCAAAGTTTGCAGGCGACACCAAACTTTCCTGGTGGTGAAGACCAGAAGTGATTGTGAGGAGCTCCAGAAGGATCTCTCCAGACTGGCAGAATGGGCAACAAAATGGCAGATGCGCTTCAATGTCAGTAAGAGTAAAGTCATGCACATTGGGGCAAAAAAATCAAAACTTTAGATATAGGCTGATGGGTTCTGAGCTATGTGTGACAGATCAGGAGAGAGATCTTGGGGTGGTGGTGGACAGGTCGATGAAAGTGTCGACCCAATGTGCGGCGGCAGTGAAGAAGGCCAATTCTATGCTTGGGATCATTAGCAAAGGTATTGAGAACAAAACGGCTAATATTATAATGCCGTTGTACAGATCAATGGTAAGGCCACACCTGGAGTATTATGTCCAGTTCTGGTCACTGCATCTCAAAAAAGACATAGTGGAAATGGAAAAGGTGCAAAAGAGCGACTAAGATGATTACTGGGTTGGGGCACCTTCCTTATGAGGAAAGGCTACAGCGTTTGGGCCTCTTCAGCCTAGAAAAGAGACGCCTGAGGGGGGACATGATTGAGACATACAAAATTATGCAGGGGATGGACAGAGTGGATAGGGGGATGCTCTTTACACTCTTGCATAACACCAGAACCAGGGGACATCCACTCAAATTGAGTGTTGGGAGAGTTAGAACAGACAAAAGAAAATATTTCTTTACTCAGCGTGTGGTTGGTCTGTGGAACTCCTTGCCACAGGATGTGGTGATGGCGACTGGCCTGGACGCCTTTAAAAGGGGATTGGACAAGTTTCTGGAGGAAAAATCCATTACGGGGTACAAGCCATGATGTGTATGTGCAGCCTCCTGATTTTAGAAATGGGCTACATCAGAATGCCAGATGCAAGGGAGGGCACCAGGATGAGGTCTCTTGTTATCTGGTGTGCTCCCTGGGGCATTTGGTGGGCCGCTGTGAGATACAGGAAGCTGGACTAGATGGGCGTATGGCCTGATCCAGTGGGGCTGTTCTTATGTTATTATGTACAGTGAGTCAGGCACGCAGGTATACATAGTTGTTTCAAATGTATGAATCGTGTATCAAGATATATGCTGATGGGGCATGCGCATAGGTTTATATAGTTGTTTTAAATTTAGATAAATAATAAGTAGTATGTCATTGAACACACACACACACCCCATATTAGCACAGAGGGAGCCTGAGACTTAGAAGGTGGTGGTGGTGGTGCTGACTCTCTCCCATACTTCTGGCTTAATATGAAAGCACTGAACTCCTGACCAAGGTGCCCCTTGGAGCTGCTCGTACCCCCTTCCTCCCTGCACGCCCCCGTCCCACCTTTCCTCTGCCTCGTGGAAATTTCCACAAGTCCCCTCCATCGGGCGCACAAGAGGGATAGGGGGATTTATTATTTCCTGGTTTACTGACTCTGAAAAGCCCGAGGGATTACGGCTGCTTTGCACATGAATAGCCGGAGTGTGTTGTACAAAAGGCCAGGGCTGTGGGATAATATATTTGGATGTGGGAAAGCACTGACCCTCCAGGAAAGCAGGCTGGTGCCTGATGCTAGGAATCAATTATGTTTCAAAGGAACACATTGCCCCGGGTATGTCGGCTGAGCTCAGCCGGCACCCTTACAGTGGGGAGAGGCGTCCCCCCACCCCATCCCCTTGCAAGGCTGTTCATTCCATTCTCCCCTACCTTAGAACCATAAGAACATAAGAACCTAAGAACAGCCCCGCTGGATCAGGCCAAAGGCCCATCTAGTCCAGCTTCCTGTATCTCACAGCGGCCCACCAAATGCTTTAGCAAAAGAAGCATTTGAGCACACATCTAGATGACACTTTGGAGACTCCTTCAGGTACATTTGAAGCTACACAGGAAGGCAAACCAATGAAATGCTGTTTGGTTGGGTTTTTAAGCAGTAGAATCGTGCTTTCTGAGTGCGCATCCATTATCTTCATGTAGTCTCTACAACAGTTTGGAACCAGTCAGCAAATAGCATTCTCTATTTCAATCCAGTAAAGAGTATTCTCCCCATATTGCAGCTGGAGAGACTGAGGCGGAGAAGGAGGGGCTTGGCCTATGGTCAGTGAATGAGTGCAGGGCAGGGGAGAGATTTGAATTGGAGAGGTGTCAGGGGTTGACCTGATTATGCTCCCCAGACCCAGGGCCTATGGGAGGAATTTTATCAGGGGGTACAAAGTTTCTTCTAGGCCCCTTTCCAAAAGGGGAGGGGGACAATGGGGGCAGGCAGAATGGGGGGGGCAAAATAAGGCAGGGGGAGGGTGCTGACAGCCACAATAGTCTTTGGAGCCCAGGCCTACGAGGCTTCTTGATGCGGAGCCCAGGTCTACCCGTCCATGCAGCTTTGGCAGTTACATAAAGTAATATGGAAAGCCAAACACATTCCTAAGTCTCTCTAAAAGCTCTGAAATATAGAAAATCAAATTACAGAAAATTAGCATCATCGTACTTAGGCTCACACTAAAATGGACCAAAATGAACTTCTGCAGCAGCAGTAGTCCTGCACTTGGGTCCCCGAGGTTCTATATATCTGTTTATTTATTAGATTTGTATCCCGGCTTTCTCCCCAAAGGGCACCCTTCATGGTTATGGGACCCACAAGCCAAAGAGCTACTGTAGCAAGCCAGTTTCCTCCCAGATTTGACACTATTCAGGAGGGTCATGGATGCATTCCTGAGCCCAGTGTGTATGGCTGGCAGCAGCAGTTAACACTTCATGCGCGTGGTTGTGTCCAGCCATCATGCGCAGTCAGTGATTTCAGGTGAGATAGGAAAATATCAGATCCCAGGAACTTTCTGCGCCCCCTTCTTTGACTCCTGGGCCCCCTTTCTGACCCTGGGCCTGGTTTCAAATTACCCCCTGTCTTAGGCCCTGCCTAGACCCCTTATGTGTAGGGGTTATGGATTTATTTATTTGGGGATTTCTATACATCCTCTACCTAGGTGAAGAAAACCTGGTGGTCAAGGTGGTTTACAACATAAAAGATAGAAACATAAAAGATAGAAACAGTAATTGAAGCCACTGTAGCCTGGCATCAGCAGCTAAAATATAAAAACATGTGACTAACAACTAAAAACTCCTATATCCTCAACTATCCAGGGTGACCAGATGTCCTCTTTTCCCAGGACACGTACGCTTTTTTAGTCGTGTGCCTTGGAAAAGAACTTAAATGTCCTGAAATCAATATGCACTTTTCTTTAGCTTTTATTTTGCCATGTCCTACATTTTTTCTGGGATGTCTTACATTTTGGGGTGCCTGGTCTTCTTTTTACAGTTAAGACATCTGGTTACCCTGCAACTATCACATCACTCTCCCTGCTCTAGCCACCACCAAAAGCCCACCCCTATGTGAAACTTTCTCCTAGGCAAATTCTCCTAGGAGAAACTTTCTCCTAGGTCAGGGGTGCCCAAACCCCAGCCCCGGGGCCACATGCGGCCCTCGAGGTCTCTCAATGCGGCCCTCAGGGAGCCCCCAGTCTCCAATGAGCCTCTGGCCCTCTGGAGATTTGTTGGAGCCCACACTGGCCTGACACAACTGCTCTCAGCGTGAGGGCAACTGTTTGACCTCTCGCGTGAGCTGTGGGATGAGGGCTCCCTCCACTGCTTGCTGTTCCATGTCTGTGATGCAGTAGCGGCAGCAAAGGAAAGGTCAGCCTTGCTTTGTGCAAGGCCTTTTATAGGCCTTGAGCTATTGCAAGACCTTCATTCATTCATATAAGCTCATCTTTAATATATTCATTTATGTAAACTTATGTAAATTTATTCAAATTTTAAATGTAAATTAATTCTCCCCCCCGCCCGCCCCTGACACAGTGTCAGAGAGATGATGTGGCCCTCCTGCCAAAAACTTTGGACACCCCTGTCCTAGGTGATCAGCCACCTAGCTGAACACTTTCCAATAGGGCTTGATAGTGTCCAGAGAAGGTGCTGATTGTAATTTGTCTTGGGAGGAAGTTCCACATGGGGGGGCACTACTGAGAAGGCTCTTTCTCCACTACTGCTCCCCCTCCCTGCTTCAGTCAAGGGGGCACACAGAGAAGGGCTCTCTCTAATGATCTTAAGGAACCAGCCAATCTATATGGGAGAAGACAGGCTTTCAGATACTCTGGCCCCAACCCATTAATAATCATCAACCTCATAGTTTTTGCAGCTGTTTTATTATTCCTTTTTTCTTCCATCCATCCATCCATCTTAGAAAGCGACCACTCAGTCAATTAAAAGTTAAGTGACCATTTTTTTAAATATTTTATTTATTTATTACAGATACAGGTAAGGAAAATGGGTTATACTTAGGGCTTGTACAACACAGGTTACACATGAGGGTATTGGCCCTAGATTACAACATGCATCGTTCAATTAAAAAAAACACAACACACAATAATCATCAGTACAAAGGCTATCATATTTATCAGTATAAAAATTTAACTGACCATTTTTAATAAGGAAGCAAGCAGATGAATACATTAATGAAAGGTTGGGCTATATGGTCTTAAGGTGACCCAGCCTGGCTGTTTCTTTGAGAAAGTGTTGCGCATTTGATCCATTTGAAAATCAGGGTTTTTTTCAGTTTATATTTTGGTATTTTTAAAATTTATGTATACATTTTTAATAATTTATACATTTTTACATGCAAATATTTCCAAATATTTATATGTAGTGATATAATTTTTTTCATACACATTTTAATATTTTAAGTGGAAAAAAAACTTTAAATAGGCCAAGGGCATGCCAGCTTGGGCTCTCCAATACAACGGGCTGGGGAGTACCCGAAGGTCATCTATTCCAACTGTTCATTAGTTTATTTGCTTGCTTGCTTACTTATTAAGAGTGGTCAGTCCATCTTTCAGTAGCCTGAGTGGTAGCTTTTTAAAATTGTAGAATTATATTTCCTCCGGGGTCTAACAATACCTCCATCTTTATCTACCAGGCTGGCTGGGCAAATAGCCACTACCAGTCTGACAACACTGCACAAGTTTTGACAGAAAAATGGCTTGATGCTGTAGGACAACTGATAGATGAAAGATATATGGGGGAAGGGGGGGTCAAGGGAAACCCATAGCTCCATGCTAGAGCACTTGTTTGGCATACACAAGGTCCCAAACTGAACCATCAGGTCAGTCTGGGAAAGACCCCTGCCTAAAATCCTTGGGAGGCACTGCTGGTCAGTGTTGACAGTGTTGAAGGAGATAGACCAATGTCTGACTCAGCAGGCAGCAGCATCAAAGGGGCTGTGCTTTGTTCAGGGTATCTCCTTACATGCAGAAAGTTCTAGCTGAGAAACAAAAGACCTGGACAGCAGGTGAGGAGAAAGAGAGGTAACCTTAAGGCCAGGGAGAGCTGCTTCCAGTATATTTTCATATATCCCAGAGCCCTGGCTATCTAGGCCCCTGTGCCACCAAGGGCCAGGACTGCAGAATGCTGCCCCCCCAAATTGAATGCCCATCCACTGGAAACCTTCTAAGGGCTGGAGGAGGCTGTGCGCCACCTCCTCCAGTCTCTGGAAGGCCTTAAACATCACTTCTTGTTTTTGCCCCAAAACTGGAAGTGAACTTTAAAGGCCCTCTGGAGGTTGCACACGGCATCCTCTGGCCCTCCAAAGGCCTGAGGGAGGGGCAAGGAGGGTGGTGGGTGGGTGAGGAGAAAGCCCCCACTTTGCAGATGTAGTGGCCTGGGGACTTTGCCCCCCTTGACCCTCCTTGGGTATGCCAGTGTCCCAGAGTTTTTAATTCATTTGATGACCATTTGAACAAGTCTCAGATTGCAATCCTACCCATACCTACCTGGGAGGAGGCCCTATTAACTATAATGGAACTTACTTCTGAGTAGAAATGCATAAGATTGGGCTGTTCACCTCTCTCTAAGTTTTGTTTCCAAGGGGAATTTAGGTGCCAAGGACATAAACGGTGCACAGGGACACCTGAAATCTAGACGGGTCCAAGACTGTTTAACTGTCGATTGATCTTTACTTTTTCTCCTTATCTCCCCTGCCCTCCTCGGCCAGATGTTAAACCCTCAAGAGATAAAGGAATTGCCTTCCCAAGTGCCTCAGCCAGGCCTGACAGCCCTTGATCAATGGCTCTGCCCTCCACCACAAACAGAAAATGCTATGCAGATGGTCTCCCAAAGCAAGCCTTCCCCCCCCCCCATGCCTCCCCCAAGCACAAAAGAAAGTCAAATACCATCTCTAATTCAGTTTGTAGCTTGGCACACTTCCTTTCTCCCCTGTGTTCAATGGCTTGAATAGGGACCCACTGTGGGAAACTCAAACCAGCTCGACACTCACAGCACCACATCTGCCTGTGGCCGACAGACACAGGGGGAGAAAAATCAGATTAAACTACCCAGAGAAGAGGGGGAGGAAGTGAGAGCCAAAGCTGCTGATTAGAAATGAAAGAAAAAGGGTGCAAAACTGAAAAAAAATGGAATGCCCTTTACAAATACAGAGGGCTTTCAAATTGACAATTTTGGTGCAATCCTATGTATATTTCCTCAGAAGTAAGTACCACTGAGTTCAATGGGGCTTACTCGCAGGAAACTATGTATGGGATTGCAACCTTTATGGCTGATTTTTAGAATAGCTTCTTTACTAGAACAGCTGCCTTAAGGGATCTTTTGGGGGTTCGAAAGGCAGAATACAAACCTCTAAGTCAGTGGTTCTCACACATTTAGCACTGGGACCCACTTTTTAAAATGAGAATCTGTCAGGGCCCACCGGAAGTGATGTCAAGACCGGAAATGACATCATAAAGCAGGAAAATTTTGAACAATCCTACGCTGCAATCCTACCCATACTTACCCAGGAGTAAGTCCCATTGACTATCATTGTTAAAAGCATATACATAGTAGACTGTTAAAAGTACAGGTCTGTAACATTTCCCCAAATGCAGTCACATACCAGTCTAATATATTAAAAATAAAATATTGAAATGCATGGGGGACCCACCTGAAATTGGCTTGCGACCCACTTAGTGGGTCCCAGCCTACAGTTTGAGAAATGCTGCTCTAAGTCAAGCACTATAAAACAGTGCTCTGTGCCAGTGTTGCAGTGGAGTCACGACACCTCCCCATAGCAATGCCACACTAACAGCACAATCCTATTTATATCTACTCAGAAGTAAGTTCCATTCAATGGGACTTACCCAAGGAAAGGTGTGTACCACCAAATGAACTTTAAATGGCTTCATTAGAATATTTTCTTCTCTTGTCTCTTATTCCTACTTGGAAACTTATGCTCCTCTAGGCTGCAATCCTACAACACTTACCTGACAGTAAGTTCTATTAACTTCCACAGGACTGACTTCTGAGTAGATGTGCATAGGATCAAACTATTTCAAGGTCATTTCATCCCAAACTCTTGGAGGAGGTTGCAAGAGTTCAGAACGAATATATAACGAATATATAAAAGTGAAAAACGAGATTTTTAAAAATCCCAAATACATCAAAAAAGGATATTAGAATGCTAGGTTAAGCATGTTTACTCAGAAGTAAGTTCCACAGTGTTCAGCAGAACTTAATACCATAGTATATTTACATTGGACACACAAATGTAATGCCCTAATGCAGCCATTTTCAACCGCTGTGCCATGGCACACTGGTGTGCCACGAATGGACTGCAGGTATGCCGTGGGAGTTTGGGAGATGGTCATTTATTAGTAGAGCCACTGGGGGATGTGAGCCCCCCACCAACAGCATGGCATGCCTTGTCAATGGTCAAAAAAACTGATGGTGTGCCTTGACAATTTAAGCACCTTGTCAGTGTGCCACAAGCTGAAAAAGGATGAAAATCACTTCCTTAATCTAATGTGAACTACATAAAGTACTGGCTTTCAGGTTGCCTGGATAGGAACCTGTGCCCTTAGGCAAATTTCTCAGTTTGCCTCCTGCTGATCTGGATGCTTCTTCTTGGCTCAAATCCTTTGCAAAAAGTTTCTAAAGGAGCATGTGAAGGGTGTTCCTGGTGAAGGCTATATTTCAGAGGGAAGGCTGAAAAAGGTGACTTGTGTAAGGCCCTCTAGTGTATTCATGGGGGAGGTGGACCAGGGACTTCCAGGTTCTCAATGTCGGCATTTTGCGAGAAATACAGGGATTTTAGATTGTGCAATGGAAGGGTTTCGCATGTAATTCTTACAACTGGTTTATTATTATCCCCCTAATGCAGATGGGGAAGACTGAGGCTCAGAGAGAGTGGCTTGCTGCAGGCCATTCATTGGGTTCATAACTGGGCTGAACATCCAACAAAGAACATTCTGCTTTGTAGCGCAGCCTTCAGCCACATCAGCTCTTACCTTGCTATATTCCACATGAGAGCTCTTCATAGTGGCGCAACTCAGTGATGAACAGCTCATTCCTATGCATGTGGATGTAAAGCCTCACCATGCTCAGAGATGCTTGCTCCCAGAAAGGGTGCACTGAACTGCAGCCTAAGACAGTGATAGCCCGGTCCAAGCCCTGTCTACTCAGATGTAAACCACCCTTGGGTTCAATGGGGTTCATTCTCAGGAAAGTGTGCATAGGAATTGCAGCCTGAGTTGTGCAATCAGGGAGGCTTGTGTTCCAATTCCACCTCTGCCTTGAGTTCACCAGATGGCCTTAAGCAAATCACTCCCTCTCAGCCTCGGTCTTCCCCATCTGCAATATGGGGACAATAACGCCAAACTCACCCAGCAGGGTTGTGAAAAAAATGTGACGTGCCTTGCGCACTCCAAAAGTATTTCTATCGCGGCCTATTTCATGCAAGCCCTGCAGGTTTTGTGAAGAAGAAAGGCTGTCTGAGGGCAAGCAGAGTGCACGTGTGCTGTTGTTCGAGGCTGTTTCCCTCATTCGCCTCCCACCCCCCACCGCCCAGACACATGGCTAAGTAGCTTATTACTCTGCGGGCAGAGGAAGCTTGAGACCCTCCAAGTTTCCCACACATTTTCTTAATGACATTCATCCCCTCCACAATGGACGTGTGCCTGCCCACACAAGCGCATTAGCGATGGTCCTTGAGTTGGCATTGTGTTCAGTGGGAAAACTCTTGTTCCCAGAAGGCCATCTGGGCAGCCGCGCTGGAGGAGGCAGCAGTGGCCATTTTTTGAATGCACAAGTAAGTCATTGCCCCTCTTTTTTTTCTTTCTCCCTCCAAAGAGGGCCAACATCTGGCAAGGATGCAGGAGGGAGGGAGATCGCATGGCGCTGGGTGTTTCTGAGCTTGGGGTCTGTAGCTGAGACTGCCACTACAGACCACGCTTCCATTCACACACACATGCAAAAATACCCACTCCAAAATAATCTGACGTCATTTCATTTTTCTCATCTATTTTTCTTCTTTCAACTTGATTTTGCATATTTTTTTCACCACCCTTCCTCCAAATTGTTCAGGGCGGTGTACGTGGTTCCCTCTCTCCTTTTGTTCTCACAACATCCCTGTGAGGTAGGTGAGGCTGAGAGAGTGACTGGCTCAAGAACACCCATGGCTTCCCTGGATCTTTCAGGTCAAAGTCCAATTCCAGAACCACTACACCACCCTGGCTCTTATCTCATATTATTTTTTGCTAGCCATGGGTACATAGGAACATAAGAACAGCCCCACTGGATCAGGCCATAGGCCCATCTAGTTCAGCTTCCTGTATCTCACAGCGGCCCACCAAATGCCCCAGGGAGCACACCAGATAACAAGAGACCTGCATCCTGGTGCCCTCCCTTGCATTGGCATTCTGACACAGCCCATTTCTAAAATCAGGAGGTTGCACATACACATCATGGCTTGTAACCCGTAATGGATTTTTCCTCCAGAAACTTGTCCAATCCCCTTTTAAAGGCGTCCAGGCCAGACGCCATCACCACACCCTGTGGCAAGGAGTTCCACAGACCAACCACACGCTGAGTAAAGAAATATTTTCTTTCGTCTGTTCGAACTCTCCCAACACTCAATTTTAAAGATGCTCTGTTGCTCTAGGACAGAAGTGGGCAGACTTCCGAGTCCTGCAGGATTCTGCGTTTCACCATCTGGAGCAAAATCTGCCATGAACTTGCTGGGGACTTTAGGGAGGGGCTTCTTCCCAGAGTCAGCTGCAATAAAGAGATTGTGGCACTGGCTTAGCTCAGCAGGGATGTGGTGAGGGCTCCTTCATGCCAACTGTTTTTTGTTTTTTTCCATTCAGGAAACGTGATGCTGATGTCTGACATCATTATCATGGCACCATGCGCAGGGATGGCAATGACAAGAATAACACATTTTCCCAGGGTTTCTTGAATTTGTGCAACATGTGCCTGGCTCAGTGAAAACGTGCGCCGATGATTTTTTGGCTTCTAAAAAAAATGTTGTAAAAGACATCCAAATTTCAAACTGGGACAGGGAGAGGAATAGCGGGTGAGAGTCTAGAAGTGGCTGCTCAGAGAGGAAGGAGCCCCCCCCACTAGAACACACCCCCCCATTAGAACACATGCATAGAGAGATTAAAGGCATGCTTTCTGAAGGGGGGGGCCTGGGAGATGGGGTCATATAAACTTTCCCACCACTTGACATAAAAGGCTTGGGGGCTCCACAGCTGCTGCCTGACACAAAGGGTTGCTAGCTTTTCAGGGACAGGACAATTGAAGTGTGTGTAGGGGGTGGGGGGGGTGGAGTGGAGGATGCAGGAAAGGAAGGGGGAGCTTACTCTACAGATGCAGGCCACCTTCAGCCTTTACCTGATTTTTTTAAAAAAGTAAATTGGGAGAACATAAGAAGGTCCCCTGAAAATGAATCCGATCCAAGTGAGATCTAGTCTTGCAGCCTCTTTCTCACCAAGGATTACCAGGTGCCACTGCAAAGCCCGTAAGCGGGGCATGAGGTTGTTCTTTCCCCCTCAGCTCCTGGCATTTGCAGGTAGACTGCTCTTGAATATGGAAGTTCACTGGAAGTTCAACATTATGGAACTCCCTTCCCCTTGACTTGAGAATGGCTCCCTCTCTTGAGAGTTTTCGGCGAGGCCTGAAAACACTGCTGTTTACACAAGCCTTCTGATTCTTTGGCCTTCTTAACATTTTTATACATCTTTTAGTTTTTTACAGGCTTGATTCCTCGGTGACTTGCTCTTTTTATTCTGTCTTTTAATCTGACTACTGTTTTTATGGCCTCTGTTAATGTGTTTTTAAATGTTTTGATCTGCTATTGTGTTAATTTATGTTTTTTAAATCTGGTTTTTGTTTTTTTTTACATGTTGTTAGCCGCCCTCTGGGTCCCTTTAGGGAGAAGGGCGGGATACAAATAAAGTTGTTTATTATTATTATTATTATTATTATTATTATTATTATTATTATTACTGTCACTGTGATGGAGCGCTCCTGCTGGATCAGATCAACGAGCAATCTAGCCCAGCATTCTGATTCCCACAGTGGCTCACCAGCTGCACCTGGGAAGCCCCAAGCAGGGCACTGGATGTCAGCTGATTCTGGTATTCTGAGGTACACTGCCCCTGCAAATGGAGGTTCTATGACTATCTTAGCTATCAGGAAAAGAAGAGCCCCAGCTCAGTATGGTGGTTAAGACACTGAGGTATAAATCAGAACTTCCCCTGTTCGAATCTCGTCTTAGTTAGGTGGCCTTTGGCAAGTGTCTGGGGCCCTGGCTGGCTCACTGCATGTTGGAGGGAAACAGAGGTTGGGTGGATTGTGCCTCTTCTTCCCCCTTTTACAGTTGCCAAATGCTCTAATTGCCAAAGGAGTGTCCAGGATGTGGGGGAACCTGTGTGACCATAACCAGGGGTGTGTACCCAGATGCATGTGTCCCAGCAGGACTCACCTGTGAAGCCACCCCTCCACTCTTGCTATGCATTCCTTTTAGCAAAATTTAGTAACTGCGTGAAGTGGGACAGTGGTGTTAGGCGGCGGGGCAGGGGCTGAGTGGCTGGCTGGCGGCTAGCTTACGGCCACCAAGTGGGCTCATGGAAGAGGGAAGATCATAGCTGCCGCCTTCTTAGTTCACAGTTCAATCAGTTAGCAACCATGGAATGTGGACTCACTTCGGTTGTGTCTTTGTATCAGGGCTATAGTACTTCAGACTGGAAGGGAGGGCTCACCACATGCCAAGGTGGACAGGCAAATTCCCTCCACATGTCAGGGCAACTGATCTAAGCTCTTTTGCTGACAAACTGATTTTCTACGTGCAAAGATTTGGGGTTTTTTATATGATCATTCCATTTACTACTTTGGCGAAAAGTAGGACTGTGTCCAGAGAATGTATGGAATGTACATGAACGCCTTTGTCCCTGGTCATCTAGGGGAGATACTTTCCCAAAGTGTGTCTCCTTTAGTCAAATGAAGACTCATTGTGACCAAGGCGCCCCCCCTTCCCCGCCCGCTGATGGCTGTGAAGTGCACCTTGCGAATGCCGGGAATGTGATTGATCTCTTCTGTGGCCTTGGCGCATGGAGGGCCAGCTCGTTCCCAGCTTCCCGGGTGCGTAATCCCCGATTCCAGTCTTTCACGTACCATACACTCCCCACCTGCTCATCTGGGAGAAGGTCATTATCCTGCGGCTATTCATCGCCAACAGAGCATGCAAGGAGGGACGCTTCTCCTATTGTGTCCTTTCCTGCCTCCTGATTGGCTGCGAAGTGTGGGAAACTCCAGCAAAGCCCAGACCCACAGCATCTCACTGAGCCCGGGCAGTATAAATATAGGGCAGAGCGGCTAGTCGAAGCATCTTTCTTTTGGATTCCAGTCCTGAGTGACTTCAACCTTCACTGCCCAGAAAAAAAAATGGCACCGACTAGCATCATTTTCATGGATCACAATGGCCTGCTCACCCCAAAAGAAAAGAACAAAGTAAGTAACTTGATGGATGTACTATGGTTTCTGTGGGCGTATCTATACTATAGACTTAAGCCAAACATTTGGGTAGAGATAACTGGGAATTGCAATTAACCAGCTCAAACAGCTGTAAAATCCAAAGCTAATGTTGAAGGCATAACATATAAGAATGCTCAAGGAAAGTGAAATGGGTTTCTAGAAGATGAGCCCTATTTCTCAGAGGGGTTTCTGGACACCTTCTAGGGTTGGCCCCAAAATTTCGTGCAATGTGAAATTCGAAACGAATCTCAGGGTTCCTCTCAAGCAACATATGGGAGAATCAAAGGATTTGAATGAATGAATGAATGAATGAATGAGCAGCATATGAGATACATTTCCAGGCGTGAGATAACGAGGCCCTCTGTTTGGAGATCTCTGTAGGTTTTGTGGAGCTATTGGGACATTTTCTAAGCAAATCTCTGTTTCCCACAGCTAAGAAAACCAGTGGTGGAGAAAATGCGCCGGGACCGCATCAACAGCAGCATCGAGCAGCTGAAATTTTTGCTGGAGAAGGAATTCCAGAGACATCAGCCCAACTCCAAGCTGGAGAAAGCAGACATCCTTGAGATGACAGTGGAATACCTGAAACAGCAAGGCCGAAAGCAAGCAAAAGGTGGGTAGTCAAAGATGGCTTGTGGGCCTTTGGCCTTTCTGAAGATAGTTCTCCTTGAATGGTATACAAAGTCATTTCATGAACCTTAAATAACCGTATCTTCTTTTTCTCTTTCCTTCTTTAGCTGTGGGACCTGCTCAAAAAGATGCACAGGTGGACTTCAAAGAGGGTTACTCAAGGTGTCTACAAGAGGCATTCCAATTTATGTCCCTCCACAAAGTCCACACTGAAACTCAGACCAAGCTCGTGCGCCACTTCCAAAGAAACCTGCCATCAACCACAGAAGTTCTCAACCCGCCTTTCACCTTGAAACATCCAGCTTCCAAGAACATTCACACATTTTGGAGACCCTGGTAGACGGCAGAACGTTTGCCAATGGACATTGATTCCAGAGGGAGGGCTGGATGTCACCCAAGCATCCAGCCCTGGTCTTCTTCTTTGTAGGGGATATTATCCCCCTGTTTTGTTGTTTATTCTTGGGGGTGAGTGGGGGGGCGTGGAATACGTTGGACGGGTGTATTCTGTTGAACTGTATTCAGGCGTGCACGTCAACGGCACGCAGCCACCACCCAATCCAGGGAGGGGCATGTAGCTTCACAATGAAGACTGTGCGAGGTGTTTACAAGCAAATGTTATTTTGCAAAAGTGTGGGAAGATTTCCAGTTCTTGATGCCACACCAAGTTGTAGTAGGAGATAGTTCTCCTCAGTGGTGGTGTCAGGGTCTGACTAACTTGCCTTCACTGGAGGGCGCAGGTGGTCAAGGGTGGCCCTGAACCCCCCAGTACCAGTGGTATATTCCATCAGGGGATATGTAGGGGGGCACAAATGGGGGTCTGGTGCAGACTGTTACCCCAGGCTGCCCAGCAACCTGGCACTGGTACCGATTTTCTGTACATCTGTAAAAGCTTGCTGCTTTATTCTCTTCCCGCTTTGACCAGAAGCCCGGTTCCTATCGTCTGGGTGGAAAGTTTTAATTTTGCCCAGTGAAATAGACTCGTCTATTTCAATTAGGCCGGGCAAAATACTGGGACATTTTGGTTTTTTCTGATTTGTTAGGGGAAACGATACCGTCTTGCTTTATATTAAAGAGTAACGGAGGCTTCTAATTATCCAATGTCATACATTGTGAAAGTAAGAATGTTTTGCTCTTTTATTTTGGTGTATGTGTTTCATTGATGTAATGATTGTTTCCTCTAATAGGGGAATTTTTTTTCCATTCATGATGAATGGTGCACGTGTGTTATTTTTGTCCTGCTGTCAGGACCTTTGCTGCGTGTGCATTCTGTGTATGCTCCCCGTACGACAGTATTTGTAGGAAGAAATAAACAAAAAAATTGCATGGTGCAGTTCTGGGCTTGCTTTGCTTTTTGGGGAGTGGGCCAGTGGAAGGAAAGCCACTACCGGTTTGAGAACCGGTTCCTGCCGATGGAGATTCAAGGGTGGCAACTTACCATGCGGAAACTCCCAGGTTCAAGTGCAGCCTCTCGTTTGGGAAGGGTCTCCTCTTAAGAAGCAGGGCTGGGAATGGGAGGGCAGGATCTGCCTGCTGTGGTGCTGATGGAACGCCATGTTTCAACATATTCAGGAGGGGTTGTTTATGCCAATAAAGGTCTTACTGAACTGAACTGAACAGGAGGTGTTGAAGCTGAGTGATTGACTTCATGCCTTGTAAATCATGTTTAGTGCCTGGTCCAGACTGGTTTGGGAAAGACCCCTGTCTGGAGTTTGGTTGTACGTAGATGGAACCCAGTGGGAAATCTGTTTGCAGTAACTAAAACCAACCTTTAGTTCCATTTCGCCTTTGAAACTGGGAACCAGTAGGGTTGACATCAGGGCTGGCCTGAGGCATCTGGTACCTGACAAAGGGCACAATCCTAACCTCTTATGTCAGTGCTTCCCAGCACTGGCGTAGCGGTGCCAATGGGACATGTGCTGCATCCTGCAGTTGGGTGTCACTCATGGAGTACTCCTCAAAGTAAGGGAATGTTTGTCCCCTTACCTCAGTGCTGGAAAGCACTGACATAAGGGGTTAGGATTATCCCCAAAGTGTGCTAAATGCTGCCCCCACTGTTGCCAGCCTCTGTTCCTCCCAGTGAAGGCAAGTGGGAGGGCACCAGGATGCAGGTCTCTTGTTGTCTTGTGTGCTCCCTGGAGCATTTGGTGGGCTAATGTGAGATACAGGCAGCTGGACTAGGTGGGTCTATGGCCTGATCCAGCGGGGCGGTTCTTATGTTCTTATGAGGTGGACACAGAGGTGGGCACCTCTACCAAACTGCTGCCTGAGGCAACTATTTTAGCTGCCCTCATGGATGGGCCAGCCCCAAATACCCACATTTAAAGCTGGGAAAACCAGATCAAAGGAGGCTGCCTTGATAAAACCTCCCTTCTAGGTTATCTTGGAGTCTCAGAATCTTTGGGAGTGGGGTGGTTCCCCTTGAAACTGCAGCACATCAGTAAGCTGGCAGTTGGGACCACCCATTTCTTCCTGTGTAAATGGAGACCAGGCAGGTGGCTTTGGATCATGTTTCAAAATGCAAGACATTAAAAGGCTGTAAACAACCATTGCAATGGAGGAGAAAATGCGAGGATTAAAAAAACAAAACAAACCCACTAATAATTCCCATAGGAGTAGCGGTGTTTGAAAACCTTATCTTATTTTCCTTACTCAGAAGTAAGCCCATTGTGTTCAGAAAGGCTACAATCCTGTCTCACTCACCAGAAATAAACACCTCTGCATTTGAAGAATTGCAGAAGCCTCTAAGGTGATAGAAAGGTCCAAAACAGGTGAAAAACATAGGAAAATGGAGGAAAACGGGACGTTTTCACCATAGGCAGTCTGGAGAGCAGCTGCTGATCATAGCTGAGCAGGGGTATAGCTAGAGGGGGTGCAAAGCACTAAGTTTTGCAGGAAGTCTCACTGTGGCGTTCAAGGGGCCCTTCCCCTTTGGAGCCATTCCAGGATGTGGGAGCAAAATGGAGGTGAACACCTGGCTCCGAAAGGGAGGGGCCGCTTGCATGCTGCGGTGAGGCTCCCTGCAAAACTTAGTGCTTTGCACCCCCCTCTAGCTACACCACTGGTGCTGATAATCTAGACAGACCAATAGTTTGACTCAAACAGGCAGCAGCTTCATGTGTTTAGGAGAAGGGCTATATTACAGTGGTAAAACACTTCTCTGCATGGAGGAAGTCCCCTAATATCTCCAGTTCAAACAGGGGTGCTTCTTTCCAGTTAAGGTCCCTTGAAAAAAAAATTTCAGAGCACCTGAATGTTCTTGGTATTATCCATCACCTGCTGTAGAAGAAACCCCAGGGCTCCAGTCCCTTTGGCTACCCCTCATCTACACCCCTGGTCCATATTTCAGGTAGTAGAGCATGTGTCTTGCACATCACAGGTCCCAGGTTCAGTCCCCCAGTATCACCATTCTCAGACATGCACTGGTTAAAGAAATCAGCTCATGGTTACATCGATTCTGTATGCAGGTCACTTCATATGTTCAACCAACAGCTCTTAAATGTGGTGTACTCGGAATCATCATTAGGGGAGGACCAGTGTCAAGGACGTACCTTGCATGTAGAAGGTACCTGATCTAGTTCCTAGCATCTTAGAATGACCTCAGGTAGTAGGGATCTTGGAGAACTGCCTCAAGAGAATAGTGGATTAGATGGACCCAAAAGACAGCTTTGTAGGATGAGGCCAAAGTTCTAGTAAAGGGGGAGTGGAGTACCAAGAAGTTTCCTACAGCAGGAGCAGTGATGTCATCAGCAGATACTCTCAGGTGCTGCCTTCAAAACTTTTTTTTGAAGGACCAGAGCTGGGCAACATCAGGTTCAGCGCGAGGCAAAGTAAGAAATTTGCATAAGGTCATCTGCTGATATCCAGGTCAGCATTTATCAAAGTGTGCTCCTATGAGCTCTGGGTTTCCTGAGACCTTTCAAGAGCACCAGGAGTACACCATAAGTGGCTGCCATCTGTTTGGTGGCATGCCACTCTGTGCATGTGGCAGAGCTCTCGGTCTCCCATGAATGTGCCAGTGGGGCTCCCTGAGACTCTGTTTCGGCGCGTAAAGGGCTCCAGAGACTGAAAAGTTTGAGAACTGCTGATCTAAGCCATCATCCTTTCCAACCACTGCCTGAATGACAACATGTAGCTCACGTTAAATTAACTGAGACTACAATCTTGATCAACTTTACCTGGGAATGAGTCATACTGAACAGGGGGCCTTACTTTGGGATAAACATGCATAGGTGAATATCTGGGATATGTTTTAATGCCATTTTTCACTGTTGATTCATTTGCTTGGAAACGATTGCACCCACTCTGGGAGTTTAGGATAAAATGGGTTTTAACTATTGGATTAAATGAAGCAGAATGAATGGGGCTTACTCCTAGGAAAAGCGTGCATAGGGCTGCAGATTTAAAGTAGTCTTTTTGTTATAAGGCTACCAATGCTATACATGCTTTTCTGAGAGTAAGTTCCTACTGAACGCAATGGAACTTAGTTCTGAACAGACATGCCTAGGATTTTGCTCTTAGTTGGACATGACAATGGTGATGTGGCCATGGTGGGCATCATTGATGAGCTCCAGTGCTTCCAAATTTACCACTACATCACTAGGTGGGGCACAACCTGGACAGGGTCACAAAATATATGATGCATTGAAAGATCATAGAGTACAGTGACCGCTATCATGTACTTGTACATGGTTTCTCCATAGCCTTCTCCGCCATCCCAACCTCCTTGCACGCCAAATTTTGTATTTGGAAGAAACCTTGCGTGCCAAGTTTCCTATTCCAAGAAATCGACCCTGCAGACCTAACTAAACATGCTGCTCTCTCAGTCGCACTGTTTTTGCAAAGGCAAAATCCCAAAGGTTCAGTGGTGCAGCTTGCCCACAGTTGAAACAATGGCACCCCCTAGTGTTAAATGCTGGGATATCCCATTCAGTTCTTTGATTACCGCATTTTTCTTCGATAAGGAGATGAGGGTCAGAGGAGACATGAGATGCAGACTCCCTGCTTGGAATCGGATTGGGGGATTGGTACAGGAGAAAATGGTTAACGCCCTCCCACTCCGTGCCACGGTCCCAATCCAAATCTAGCACCACATCGTGTCCCCACTGGTTCTCAACAACATGCTTTGTTTTCTCCGCAACTTAGTTCCACCCCAGTCTGTATCAGGGAGTAATCACTTCTGTAGCACAATCCTATGCCGATCCACTCAGAAATAAGTCCCATTGAATTTAATGGCACATCCCCACGGGCAAGTGTGTATTATAGGATTTCAGCCTGAGTTTGATTCTCAGGTCTTATCTTGATATAGTCTTTACCCTGACCCTGTAAGTAGTATTATCCTCATATTGCAGCTGTGTCTGAAAGGGAGCAATTTGCTTAAGGCCACCCGGTGAGTTTATGGCAGAGCTCTGGTTCAGACCAGGGAATTCCTGATTCAGTCTTGGGCAGCCCAATCCTAACTTGCCTTGGAACAGGCAGGGTGACAGGCCTGCGCTGCATCCAAGGCAGGATTGGAGCTGAAAACTGCAACCCGGAGCAAGGGGAATTGCTTCCCCATACCCTGTGTCATGCTACAGCAGACCGAATGGGTCTGCTCAAATCTGCGCCACCTAAAGAGGTACCTGGGAACAGGGATAGGATTTGGCATAAGTGCCAGATCCTGGCCCCACCCCTTGCTTACCTCCTGCCCGCCTACAGGCCCGCCTGCCCTCCCCCTGCCCTAGTATGCCTTCTTCTTGCCCTCCCCATACCAGCTGAGCCTGGCCAATGCGGGCTTACCATTGCGCTAATGGATCAGGGGTTGCGCTGTCTTCTGGAGGCCAGTACACATCCATGCGCTGGCCTCCCTCCTCTTAAGTCAGGGCAAAAGTGCTTTACGGTACTTTCATGACCATCTTGTGCTGGCGCAAGGGAATTGTGTCTGCCCCAAGGGTGTTCTAGGATGCACGCTTAGGCTGCTGCAATCTTAGCCACACTTACCTGGGAGTAAGCTCAATAGACTAAAATGGGATTTACTTCTTAGTAGACAAGCAGAGGATTGGGCTCTTAGCCACTACACTGATGGACTTGGGGAAAAACACACCGAAAAAACGACACTCAAACATTCATCCCTCATGGTTGGTTATTTGAAAAAGAAAGGTGGAACACAAATGTTTTAAAATAAAATAAATCAACGAAGCAGTGAATGTGACAATATCACCCCCCCCCCCAAGGATATGACATACACATCACATACTTTGAGCTGGACTGGGGGACCTTGATTTGCCGTATATTGAAACAGGATCCCTGTATCTCAGCCAGGTCTCTTTTGGTGGTTAACAGGAACTCTGCCTTCAAACTTGAGAATGGTGAACAGGCAAAAGCTCCAGTAAGAGAAAAGGAAACAAACACAATAATTAGTGTTCAGTGTTAGCAGCCCCGTCAAGGAACAGAGAAATTCTGTGCAACTAGGCAAGATCATTCAGTTGTCTCTGAGGAAGGAAGAAAAATGAAAAAGTTCAGCGCGGCTCCACTAGTCATGTTACACTTTAACTTTCAGGGTTTGAAGTCCAAGCTGCTCATCTGGGTCAAGAAATCTTGAAGCAGAGAGGCAGATCTCCAGCAGGGCTTCTTTTTGCTTCTGCTGGAGACCCTCCAAAGGGGATTAATGGAGTGGCTTTCAGGACACTCAGAGCTGGAGTCGGGAAGGAGTCTAGGAGTCTGGAAGTGACTGTAACTGGAAGGAGGACAAACAGCAGAGTGCTCACGAACCTGCAGGCCGGAAGGAACAGAATGGATCCAGCAGGGCTCTTCTTGTGTTCTTACATTCTTACGTTCTTCCTGAGCTTTCTTCCAGGACCGTGCACCAAGTAAGTGAACCTGTGCCTGGCTCTGTGAATATACCAAAGCTGCCCTAAGCAGAGCTTAGCTCCTGTGGTTCTTTCCCTCCTCAATTGCAATCCTGCCCCCTGGACCACCCAGGGCTAGGACCACAAAATGCTGCCCCTCATGCCGCCCCATACCCACCGGGTATGAAGCTGAAGCTGAAGAGGCTGGCAGCAGCCTCCCTGCCCCCCAGGTGGCCTCTAAAGGCCTCCCCACCCCCTTCTAAGGCCTCTAAAAATGTCACTTCTGTGTTTTCACCAAATCTCTCAGGACTTCAGTTATGGGTTTGTTTCAGCCCTAGCTGGGGACACCAACATGAACATGGTGGGGTTTGCAATAACAGGCTCCCAGTATCCCAGGGGGTGGGCAGAGTCTTATCATCCGCACTCCGTGTCAGCTGACCAGCCCCTCACCATCCATTATTTAGAATTGGAGAGAGTATATTTGATAGTTTGGGGTGACGGGGGGGGGAACAGGGGAGTTGTAACTTTTAATTGGTTTGTTGTTAGGTGAGTCAATGAAATCATGTATTCATTAACTGGTAGGAACTGAGTTTAATTGATGAGGAAAGTGGGGGGGTGTTGTGGGCAACAGGTGTGGATTTATCACGCCACTCGTGGTGTTATAGTGACGCACGTGTTTTTGAGCTGATCTTTCTTACTGACTGTTGCTGGTAGCTTTCATCTGATAAATGAGTGGTTCCCAAACTTTTTCGACTATGACCTATGGGGCCATTGGCCACGGCTCCCCATTAGGACGACGATTCTAAGCATTGTATAGGGTGGCAGATTTTTTGTGAGGGTTCCGCAACTCCCCTGGCTGGTTTCTGCAACTCCTCGGGGAGCCGCAGCTACCAGTTTGAGAAACTGAAAGTTAACCTGCACAGAGAGAGTTCCTTAAACTGAAATGTTGGGGACCTGCAAATGTCTCTTCATTTAGCAAATTCATTTAAACAGCAGATTCACAGGCAGAGGAATGAAGAACTAAAGAGAATTTCTTCATTCAGGAAAGGGAACAAAGGTTGTATCAGATTGCAGGAGCGTGGCAGATGTCAAAGAGCTACCAGTAGAGTGTTCAAGGGCTTGACAGCTTAATGCTATCCCTGGCGGCTCTGCTGGGTGCAGCGGCGTCAAAATGGCAACCACTGCATCCAACGACACCGCCGGAGCTGCTGAAGGAATGAAAGTCCCCTTCCCTGGGTTAAGGGTGTAGAGGCTGCAATGGATCTCCTCCATTCTGCGCTGGTTATTTTGCCAGTACAGACTGGAGGAACTCCATGTCAGGCTTTTCAGTCTGACACGGAGCATAGGAACCGGCAGAGCAGGGTCCACTTAAAGGGCAGGAGGTTTGGTCTAGAGGGTAGAGCCTCCGTCTGCCTGAAGATAACATCCACAAGGTCGCCAGTTCGAGGCCACCGGCACTGTGCGACCTTGAAGCAGCTGACAAGCTGAAGCTGAGCTATTTGCATCTGCTCTGAGCGTGGGAGGATGGAGGCCAGGATGTGAAACCAGATCAGAAAGAAACATCCGAATGTAGTGGTTCTTGAAAGAAAGAACCTTCTTTCAATTGTAAAAATCCCTGTTTAATAAGGGATTTAAATAAAGCCTGCCTATGTAAACCACCTTGAATAGTCTTGAATAAAGACCAAGAAAGGCGGTATATAAATACCTGTTGTTATTATTATTATATTATTATTAAAGGGTCCAATCCCCTCTTAAAGGCATCTAGGCCAGTTGCCATCACTACATCCTGTGGCAAGGAGTTCCACAGACTAATCACATGCTGGGTAAAGAAATATGTTATTTGTTGTTACTCTCTCAACACTCAATTTTAGTGGATGTCTCCTGCTTCTGGTGTTGTCTGAGAGAGAGGGAACTGCTGTCTATCAACTCTATCCATCCCCTGCATAATTTTGTGTGTCTCAATCATTTCACCCCTCAGGCGCCTCTTTTCTAGACTGAAGAGCCCCCCAAACGCTGTAGCCTTTTCTCATAAGGGAGGTGCCCCAGCCCAGTAGTAGTCTTAGGACACAATCCTAAGCCTTATGTCAATTCTTTCCAGCACTGGCATAGCAGTGCCAATGGGACACATGCTGCATCCTGCAGTTGGGTGTCACTCACGGAGGCCTCCTCAAAGGAGGAGCTGCATTGCCCTTAAGTCAGTGCCGGAAAGCACTGACATAAGGGGTTAGGATTGCGCCCTTAGTCGCTCTCTTTTGCACCTTTTCCATTTCCACTATGTCCTTTTAGAGATGTGGTGACCAGAACTGGACACAATACTCCAGGTGCAGCCTTACCATTGATTTGTACAACAGCATTATAATATTAGCTGTTTTGTTCTCAATACCTTTTCTAATGATCCCAAGCATAGAATTGGCCTTCTGCACTGCCGCCGTATATTGGGTCGACATTTTCATCAAGCTGTCCACCCCCCCCCCAAGATCTTTCTCCTGATTTGTCAGATAGCTCAGAACCCCTTAGCCTATATAAGAAATTTTGATTTTTTTCCCCCCAATGTACACTTTGCTGCCCATTCTGCCAGTTTGGAGAGAACCTTCTGGAGCTCCTCACAATCTCTTCTGGTCTTCACCAGTCGGAAAAGCTTGGTGTTGTCTGCAAACTTAGTCACCTCACTGCTCAACCCTGTCTCCAGGTCATTTATTAACAGGTTGAAAAGCAACGATCCCAAGACAGATCCTTGAGGCACACTGCTTTTCTCCTCTCTCCACTGTGAAGATTGCCCATTGACACTCACTTTATGTTTCCTGGTCCTCAACCAGTTCCTAATCCAGGAGTGGACCTGCCCTCTAATTCCATGACTGTGCAGTTTTCTCAGCAACCTTTGGTGAGGGACTGTGTCAAACACCTTCTGAAAGTCCAGATATATAATATTCATGGTTTCTCCAGCATCCAAAGGGTTGTTGACCTTTTCAAAGAATTCTAAAAGATTTGTGAGGCAAGACTTACCCTTACAGAAGCCATGCTGATTCTCCCTCAGCAAGGCCTGTTTGTCTATGTGTTTTGAGATCCTATCTTTGATGAGGCATTCCACCATCTTACCTGGAACAGGCTGCCTGGCCTATAGTTTCCTGGGTCTCCTCTCCTTCCTTTGGTGTGACATTTGCTATCCTCCAATCCTCTGGCACTGTGGCCATTTTAAGGGACAGGTTGCATATTTTAGTCAAGAGATCAGCTACTTTGTTCCTCAGTTCTCTCTAATAACTCTTGGGTGGATGCCATCTGGGCCTGGTGACTTACTGATTTTTAATTTGTCAGTTAGGTTTAAAACATCTTCTCTTTGTCTGACTTAGGGCCCAATCCTATCCAACCTTCTAGCACCAATGCAGCCATAAGGCAACCCCAAGGTAAGAGAACAAAACTTTCTTTACCTTGGGGAAGCCTTTGGGACTGACTGCCCTCCTAACCACAGATGGAGTGCATGTCCTGTTGGCGCAGCCCTCTTGCCACAGAGCTGAAAAGTTGGAGGCAGCGGGTGGACACTTGCGGGAGTCAAGGGAGCGCAGCTCCGGTCCGCTTTGGAGTTCTCAGGTGGAGCCCAGTCTAACCTAACAAAACCTTATTAGCTCTGATATATTTTCATCATCTGCTTTGTTTTTGTTTTCCCCACCAGCTGCTGGAGGAATTTAATTTAATTAATTAAAGGGCTTAATCCTATCCAAGGAGTGTGGGAGAAATGACTAGTTGGACTGGGGTCTGCAGGGGTGTGTGTGTGTAATGTTCAGACTGGTTGTTCACAAAGTTGTTGTGACAGGTTGTTCCAAATTCTGTTGGCATGCTTACAAAGTTCATGAGTCCAATGATGGACCAGACAACATCCACCTACTGTCTCCAACATTGATCAGTGGCTGATCATTTATAATTATATATTGCTGTGTATTAATAATATATTTTAAAGATCTACATTAATTAACAAAACGGATGGATGCCTAGGTGTTGGCTGGGCCCTTTGCCCAGCTTCGGTGGGTGCACCAGCTGCGGCTGTACCTGCCTCAGTCCGAGCTTGCCACAGTGGTCCATGCCATGGTGATATCAAGGTTAGACTATTGCAATGTGCTCTACATGGGGCTGCCCTTGAAGACGGTCCGGAAGTTGCAATTAGTGCAGAATGTGACGGTTCGTGTGGTTGGTGGAGGTTGGTGGTTTGACTCTGTCACACCACTGCTCCGGCGGCTGCACTGGCTCCCGGTTCATTTCTGGGCCCAATTGAAGGTGCTGGTCTTGAACTTTAAAGCCCTAAACGGCTTGGGACCAGTGAATTTGAGAGACCACCTTCTTCCGTATAGCCCGGCCCATTCTCTTCGGTCAACAGAGAGGATCCTGTTGGTTGTGCCGCCATCAAGAGAGGTTAGGGGGATGGCGGCTAGAAATAGGGCCTTCTCGGTGGTGGCACCTGCACTGTGCAATTCCCTCCCCTTTGAGTTGCGAACAGCTCTTTCTCTGTTAACCTTCCAGAGAGGCCTGAAGACTTTTCTATTTCAAAAAGCCTTTGTTGTACGATGGCTGCTTTTAAACAATGCTTTTTTTATACTGCTGATTTTATTGTTGTTGATCTGTTGTTCTATTATTCATTTTATCATTGTGTATTTTATAATATTTTAAGTGTTGTTAGCCACCTTGGGTGCCCTTCGAGGAGAAAGGCGGGTTACAAATCTATTAAATAAATAAATAAGATGAATACAATGTAATTAATAATACAGTTAATATTCCTGACCACTTCCTGCTCAATGATGTCACTTCTGGACCGCAGAAACACAGTTCAGGGCTGTGGCCAACAGCTACTTGGGTCAAGGGAGATGCAAGTGGGACATTTTTGAGAACCACTGCACTAAAAGTACAGGAGTCCTACCCAAAGCAAAAACATAAAATAAAAATAATTAGTAGAGGGGGGCCCCTCAAAATTAGGGGAACCCCTGCAAAAGTGTTTCCAATTGGACCCCATAGCTCCAAAGACTGGCCCTGCTTGTTGTTCTCTAACTTCCCCATCCTCATCCATGGGACAAACAGTCCCTGTAGTGTTTATGTAGAGGCGCTGGTCTTAGCCTCAGTATGTTGGCAACAAGGCAGAGCACACTCTGCGTCTGCGCAAAGAGCACACTTGGCGCAGCCTTGGAAATCATGCTGAGTCTTCGCCCAGTGCCGGTAGGCAAGAGGATGTTATGAAGAAGCGCTTCTTATCAATGTCAATGGAATTTGTGGTTAGCTAGAAAGCCGGCTAGAGACAGCTGGTTCCCAAACAGTATAACCTTCAGTAACTCTCTTTGTATTGCAAGGGATTGCAACACATGTTTAAGAATAAATAGAGCTTGGTAGAGGCGGAGCAACACACTCTCAGATCTGCTCTAGCCTCAGCCTCTCTGCATCCCTCTGAAATCTGTCTCCTGGCTCATTCATTGCTCTGCGCCTCGCTGTTCCTGTTCAGGTCTAAACTTTCTCAGTGCCTCTGCACTCCCACCAAACAACAAGGCCCCAGAAGCCTTGATTGTTTCCCATAGCAGCGTTGCGCTGCTACAGTCCCAAACTGGGCAACCCTTGGCTCCTGTTGGTTTTCCCCCAGAGATAAGTTTAAAAGTCCAATTCTCCTTCAGTGCAATCTGCAAGGAGGAATGCTCAGGTTGCTTAGAGAAGATTTGCTTCTCTAGCTCTCTGATGTTGAGTTCTTTATCCAGTGACAACTCACTCCTAATTTACTACCAGTTCTACTACCACTACCACTACCATTACTACTACTACTAAACTGGTATTTAAATACCACCTTTCTTGGTCACTGGATTACAACTCTGACTTTAATCCAAGGCGGTTCACATAGGCAGGCTTTTTATAAACCCCCAAGTGTTTTTTGTGTTTTTTTTTAAAAACAGTAATCATAGAAGTTCTGTCTTTCAAGAACAAACTGCATTCCAGATGGATCTTTTCAGCCTAGTAATCCTTCTGGCCACCTCGCCTCCCACGCTGACAAACAGCTGCAGCCAACTCCTTGTCTCTCACCCGAGAGCAGTCCAGTTCAGCTTGTTGGCTTCTTGAGGTCTCACCGCTCATAGAAGCTTCCAGTGATCTTGAACCTTCAGATCACTTCAGGTGATAACCTTCAGGTGACCTTCAGATGTTATCTTTGGGCTTGATGGTGGCTCTACCCTCTAGACCAGACCTAATTTAAACCTTTACCTCTGAGTTTTAACCTGGTTGTCTCTCATTCATTTTCCTAGGGATTCAAAAAGCATGGCTAGTGCAACACAAGCACTCAGTGGGAAAGCCACAAGTTGTGAATCCTGGGAGTATAAAATCAGTGAGGACTGCTGTGTGTTGTGTATGCCAGGTTAGTGAGCATGGCTGCTTTGAACTGTAAGAACTATTTTTTCTAGACTGGTCAGCAGACTTTTCTAGCTGCTTCCATGAGTATGATATCAATGTAACTGCAATGGCTTCCTCCACAGAATTTTGGGATTTGTGATTGTGTAAGGGGGCTAAGAAGTCTCTGTTAGAAATTGTTAACTCCACTCAGAAAATGGTACAATTCTCACCATCCTTTGGGGAGAGTACATGACTGCAGTGGCGGAATCCCACTGCCATGGACCCCAGACAGTGCCAGGGCAGGTGGGCTGGCGCAGGGGGTGGTTTGCGGGCAGGGAGGGAGAGGTCAGGGAGACATGTTGAGAGTGGGAGGGAGTGGATTCAGCAGCAGCAACTTGGACCAGATCCTATCCCTCATTTTCCAACCCGACAAGCCCATTGGCTATCTTTGGACTTGTGCCAGCAAAATGGCTGGGGTAAGTCCAAGGAGACCCAAAGATGATTGGCCAGCTTACCAGAACTAAACACAAACTGCAGGATGCCTGATGGTCCCCCTCCCACCACAACATTCAGTAGCCTCCATTGGTATAGCTGTGTGCTATAATTGGGCTGTTACCCTGCACATCCCTGATCTTGTCTGATCTTGGAAGCTAAGCAGGGTCAGGCCTGGTTAGTACTTGGATGGGAGACCGCCTGGGAATACCGGGTGCTGTAGGCTTATACCATAGTCTTTCCAGACTGAAGGTTGCCAACCAAGATCCATACTGATCCATATGGAAAACATGATTTAATCTCCAAATAGCTTCCAATCATTTGATACCGTGAAGGGATAATTGAGTTATTAACTAGCAACCTACCTAACGAAAAGAACTCCCGCTGTGTCACAAGCGCCACTCCTTGTTGCAGGATTCCGAGTCTTGGAACATTGCACCCGCAATTTGAGCACCATCTGCGAACCCTGTGCAGACGAGGCATTCACAGATCAGCCAAATGGACTGACACAGTGCTTCAGGTGTCGTGGTTGCGATCCAGGTAAAACAAAACAACAGGAGGATGGACGAGGGATGGCTGTGTCTCGGCTTTTTATTTCTTCTGATTATGCTTCGTTAACTATAATAACAATAATAATAATAACAGGTATTTATATACCGCCTTTCTTGGTCTTTATTCAAGACTTTATTCAAGGCAGTTTAC
Source organism: Tiliqua scincoides (assembly GCF_035046505.1). Taxonomy (NCBI): domain Eukaryota; kingdom Metazoa; phylum Chordata; class Lepidosauria; order Squamata; family Scincidae; genus Tiliqua; species Tiliqua scincoides. The sequence continues at coordinate 8,001,561 of NC_089829.1, forward strand.
ATAGGCAGGCTTATCTAAATCCCTTATTAAATAGGGATTTTTACAATTGAAAGAAGGTTCTTTCTTTCAAGAACCACTACATTCAGGTGTTTCGTTCCGATCTGGCTTCACATTCTGGCCTCCATCCTCCCACGCTCAGAGCAGATGGAATAGCTCGGCTTCAGCTTGTCAGCTGCTTCAAGGTCGCACGGTGCCGGCGGCCTCGAACCGGCGACCTTGTGGATGTTATCATCAGGCAGACGGAGGCTCTACCCTCTAGACCAGACCTCCTGCCCCTATAGAACAGTTGAAGCTGCAGTGCTTAACTCTTTGCTCCAAAGAAAGGTTCAACATATGGATTAAAATGGCTTGAGCTATTTACTGATATTTTGTCTTGGATTTAAAGGAAAACACAGCCCAATGCTATCCTCCCTCTGTGCCAGCGGGGCATGTGCTCTGCTGTGGTAGGCTGTCGCAAAAGTGCTACAAAGCACATTGCAAAAGCGTAGGGCATGGAGGGGAGGGTGGGGAGGGAGTAGAATGGGGCAGGGTGGGGACATGGGGTAGGCAGAGTGGATCCACGGATCCATTTGGACGAGCACCAGAGATTCAGCAGGTGTAGGTCCTAGTAGACCCATTGCAGCGGCTGGGGCTTTCCCTAGGGCAGCGGTTCTCAAACTCCAAGGGTGTTTGAGCCCTGCAGTACGTCCTTGCGGGGGACGGGGGAGGCAGCAATGCGATTGCCAGGATCGCATCGCTGTGAAGGGGCACAGGGGCTTGGCTGGACTTACCAGAGCCTCCTGCAGCTTTCTGGGGGTGCACGGAGCCCAGCACCAGTTTCCACAGGGCGGCCCGAAGCACACCGACATTGAAAATATCGATTGTGACCCACTTCTGGTTTGCAATCAATATAAGTCCAGCCAAGCCCCTGAGCCCCTTCACAGTGACTTGATCGTAGCGATCGCGTTGCTGCCTCCCCCCCCTTTAAGGGGAAAGTGGCCAGGGATCTTTGGCTGGGGTGTCACAACGTCCTAGTTTGAGAACCTCTGCCCTAGGGCAAGGGGACAAATGGGACTCCCAGACAGGAAAATTCCCCCACAGGATACAGCGCAAGCTTTGCTGGCCGAGGGGAATTCCAATAGGATTGAACGGATAGACTTTTTACTTTAAAATCACTTAATAAGAAATAATGTTAATTAACTGGTTACAATAGCAACTATATGCACGTCTTAAGGGTCATATAAGTCTATGTAGGAACCCTCTTACAGTTCAATCCTAACCTTTGCTGGAATGGGCAGGCTAGCTGGCCTGCCCCGTATCCAGCGTGGGGTTGGGGCTGCCTGTGGCTCAGTCTGGGGCAAGAGGAATTCATTCCCCTTACCCCGGGTAATGCGGCAGCTGCCCCAATGAGTCTATTTGGATCTGCACCACCGGAAGAGGTGGCAGATCCAAGCAACCTGGCGCTCAGCTGACTTACCCGGGAGTGGGCTTTGGATCCGGTCCAAGTGCCAGATCCTGACCCTGACACCCACTCGGCTCCGGTCCGCCTACAGGTCCGTCCACTGCCCTCCCTCTCCCTGTCCTGGAACACCCCTGTTCCAGCCTCCCCCTGCCCTCCCAAAGCCCCCATGCCAGCCTGACATGGCTGGTGCAAATGTACTGGCGCACCGGCTCTGCGGGGTCTGTGTCGGAGACAAGCACATGGATGAAAGTGCTTGACAGCACTTTTGCGGCACCTCCGGGTGAGCGCAAGGGACCTGTGCCAGCCCAAGGGCGTCTCTGGATTGCATCCTGTTGTGGTATCAGCCCCAGGCCTGCTGGGAATTTGCAGGCTGGATAGAAGGCCCTGATGTCTTGGCCTAACAGCAAAGCATAGCATCATGGGAGTGGCTGATGCAAGACCAGGTCAGCAGATACTGTCACCTGGTGTGTCACCCCATGTATCACCCGATGGTGACTCAGCACATCACCAGACAATAGCTCGCCCTGATTGGTTAACACCAGTATATATTGTAGCCTGAGCAAGCTGCGTTGTGGGAGATGCAGAGTGGATTGTGTGCGGGAAGCTACGTCATCATGAGGATCATGATTTGTGTATTATCAGAACTGTTTGCTTTGCAAGTCTGCTTGGATCTGTAAATATATTGTACATAGTAAAGGACATCTGGTGGCGGACATCTGCCGTGTGTCGTCTTCATTCCCGGAAGTGTGTTGCCTGGCCTTGGCCACAGATACAGTGCGATTTCGGCTGCTTGCTTACTGCAACACATCCTTAGTCTTCTATATCCTCTCTTCCAAAATCTCGACTGTCCTGTCTCCAGCTGTAACTCCACCAACATTACAAAGTCTCAGCCCCTTCCATTGGGTAGGACTCAGCAAGGGATGCCTCTGTAAACCAGAATCCCTCCAGCTCGGTGATTCTGTGCTTCTGTACTTGCAGGAGCCCATGTGAGAATCAAAGAACCCTGCACCTCTACCAAGAATACCGTGTGCTCCTGCAGCCCAGGTTACTTCTGTGTTCTTTCCAGTGACAGGGGATGCGAACTGTGCCAGAAACACACAGCCTCTCCTCCTGGTTATATGGTGACACAGCCAGGTAAGATGCGGAATCATCATGTAGATGCTCCCCTGGGAGGATCCATTCACTTCTATTGCACTTTGCCTCTTAGACTGGACTACACATATGAGGGCACAATCCTATCCTGCGCTGGAACAGGCAGGCCAGGAGGATATCCAGCGCAGGATAGTAGCCAGAGGCAGCTCAGTCAAAGGTAAGAGGAAACATTTCCCCTTACCTCTGGGTAAGGGCTGCTGGCCCCTATGGGTCTCCTTGAACTTGTGCCACCTCTTGGGGTGGCGCAAGTCCAAAGAGAGCGGAGCTGCTCCATTCTCCCCGGGAACGGGGGTTGGGATCCGGCATAACTCCGGATCCCAATCTCGCCTCCCACTCCCTGCCCATCCACCCCCAGGGCTGCCCACCGCTCGCCCTCCCCTCACCCAGGAATGCCTCCCTGCCACCCCCTCCCCACCTCTCCCCTGCCTACCTTTCTTTGTTGTGTTCAAGTTATGCTTGAAGCCTGTGGAGGCTGATGCAAGACTCCGCGCCAGCTTTCTCCTTGCTTCAGTGACTGAACATTGTACAGAAATTGTTTTCATATTCAATCTGTGGCTTTTCCAGATAAAGTGTCTCAGGCATCAGGGCTGTGAATAACCCTCTCTCTCTCTCTCTCTCTCTCTCTCTCTCTCTCATAAAGCTGTAGTCGGTCAGGATAGACTGACTAAGGAACTATTTAACCCAGGATTAAGGAACCATTGGTCTGGCTCTGTAGAAGGCATGCCCATGGACCCAGTTAAGAGTGGGTCAATAAATTAGTAGTAAAGTCCACATTTTACATGCAGAAATTCCCAGGTTCTATCCTGGCAGTGAGTGTCTCCATCTAGGGCTGGGAAAGACTCCTGTGCCTGAAAGGCTATGAAGATGCTGCCAGTCAGTGTTGACGATACTGAGCCAGAGGGACCACAGTCAAACACAGCAGGCAGCTTCAGAAGTTCAGTTGCAGAGAACCTGCTTTGAATGAGGAATGTCCCAGGTACAATTCTGGCAGCACCTGTAGGCAGGGCTGGGTAAGTTCCCATGGCTGAAACCCTGGAGAGCTGCTGCCAATCAGTGTTGAGATAAATGAACCAAAATCAGACTCTGCATAAGGCAGCTTCCTATATAACTTATTGTCTTTCGTTAACAGGAACAGAAACCTCTGACACCAAATATGAGCCCTGTCCTCCTAAAACATTTTCAGCTACTGAAAACACCTCCTTCTGTCAACCTTGGACCAAGTAAGAATGCTTGAGCCTATTTTGCTGTTGTGATTCTGCTGCGTGAGTGTCTGATGTTATGTCTTCCTAAATTCTCCATGTCTCTTTCCTCCTATGGACTGTTTCCTTCCTGTTACTGCTGGAAAAGTGAGAGAAACACCACAATTGTCATTGCATTATGGGGAGGGCCAAGTTTGTTTTGCTTTTTTTGGTACCCCCTTTGCTCCTGCTTTTAGGAGACCATGGAAGGAGTGTGATTGGGCTAAAATGGGGAGAACTCAGGAGATGGGACTTGTAGATTTCATTAAAGTGACCCCATCTCTCCCTCCATCATTGAAACACTGAATGGTACATGCAGAAGTTCAGCTTTATTGACTAGCAGCACAAATCTTTGCAAGTCTACTCAAAAGTGGGTCCCTCTTTGTTCAGTGAGGCTGATTGCCAGGACAGTGTGCCTAGGATTCAAGTCTCAGTTTAGCTGCAAAGATAAAATTCATCCAAATCAGTTGGAAGAGAACTTGCAAAGTAACTCTGCAGAGCTTTAGAGCAGTGCTTCTCAACCAGTGGTACAGGTACCACCTGTAGTGGAATGGCAAAAAATCTGGCAAGGAGATAGAATGTGGTGTCTGCAGTGGCCCCTTTAAGAGTTAAGGCCTGGGCTTTCAGCAAAGGGTGTGCTGCACAAATGCAGCCACTGAAGGCAATAAGGCTCTCAGGCATAAAAGCACCTGCTGAAGGAAGAGTTTGGTGTGGGCAGTGGATGGATGGATGGATGGATGGATGGATGGATGGATGGATGGATGGATGGATGGATGGATGGATGGATGGATGGATGGATGGATGGATGGATGGATGGATGGATGGATGGATGGATGGATGGATGGCAGGCAGGCAGGCAGGCAGGCAGGCAACTGCTGGTGACACTGGAGTTTGGTGTGTGGCTGCTGTGACCAAGACCTGCTGAGGACCAAGGGGCTACTGTAGTGGTGGGAGGCTGCTGGCAGGAGTGAGGACCTCTGCAGGTTGAACAGGTGAGCTACCCTGGAGGCGGGGTCCAGCAGGACTGCAGGGCAGAACCAGCGTCATTCTTGGGTAAAAAAAGGGATGCTAATTAGCTAAATGTGGGCATCTCCAGGCAGAGCTTGGATTAGGATTTGGTAGAACACCACCAGTGGTAGCTGAGGTGGTATCTACTGGTACTTACAGGACCCCTGTCACCCAGCAGCAAAACCTGGAACATGACACAACAAACGGTGGTAAGAGGCTTAGCTCAGAGGGCAGAGCTGCAAAGCATGCTTTTTTACTATCAAAAAAGCCCTCCTGTATACCCTGAGTCTCTTACTGGTGTTGGTTGCATCACATCTGGCTTCCCAGCCCAGAACTAACTGGCGATCATGTCATCACCTGTTACTTCCAGTGGTACTTTGAGTAGGTGGACCATATGAAGTGGTACAGCGGAGGACAAAGGTTGAGAAACACTGCTTTAGAAGTCTTGCAATACTTTGTCAGAGGTGATGAACCCTTACCCAGCACCCCTCAATAAAGACACAGGCAAGGGCATATGGTACAAAGGGCCACTTTATTATACTTCAGGTTGCAACAGGGCCTATCAAATAAGTCATGCGGGTTCTACATGGGGGAGACGGAGCTGCCCGTCTGCTTCCCCCTATAGTGATTTGGGTGACCACACCCAACTCTAGGCAGCGTCAGTACAAGCCTGCCGCCCCCTTCATTGTCACCCCGAAGGGGCAGGGTGGCAGGCTAGCTCAGGCCACCCGAGTGAACCCGCGGTGCGCCTTTACCACCAGGCCGAGGTTCATCCAGCCTGCGTCACCCAGCCGGGAATGCCAGCATGACCAAGCGTGGAGTCCACCCGGCCCTTGCCACCCTGCAGTGTACACCGATATGACCTTACCTACCCAAAACCCGCACGACACCTGCCTAAAGTGACCAACAAGATCTGTGGAAAACCCCATTCCGCCCCTAACTTCACAGTCCGGGGTAGGCAAAAAACCACCAACCGACGTGCCAATTAGGCTGATGGCAAAAATTCCTACCCAGCCCCAGAAGGTGACTAGCTAGTCTCGGACTGCCAAAGGGTGGGTGGGTGGGCGACCGCTGCCTGGTCCCGACTGCGCGGGCTTCTCTGAGCAGCCTGCATGTGGCCTCAAACCAATTAGCCCCCAGCCAATTGGATGTGAGGCTGTCCCTTCCTGTGCCTCGTGCGGGGGCAGGGCAAACGCCGGTGGCGCGCTAATTCACGTGCCACTGGAATTCAAGGATGTTTTTGTCGGTGTCACCACACCAGAATTCTGTCACATGGTTGAAAGGCCCTGCTCTAGTTTCTGAACCTCACTATGGCACAGCCCCCTTTGTGATCCCTGCTGACCTCCTTTAATTTCTATTCCAGTTGCAGCGAAAAAGGCTTGACGGAAAAAATGGCTGGTAGCAATACATCCGATGCAGTCTGCGAGCCCCATCATCGCAGTTACACAACCACAGTTGCTGTATCTGTCTCTTTGGTGATTCTGCTCTTGTATGTCAGCATCTTGGTGTGCCTAATAAGGCAGAAGGGCAGCAAAAAAGGTGAGTATGTGGAAGAGCAGTGGCATAACTACATCATCTGTCACCTGGGGCACATAATTTTTTTAACATTCCCCCCCCCACAGAAGGCCTTAGAAAGGCACTTCTGGTTTTTGGCAACAAACAGAAATGCTTCTCTAAGGCCTCCAAAGAGCCTTCTGAGAGTTGGGAAGGCCATACATGACCTACCTGGGCCTCAGAAGGCCTCTGAAAGGCATCCATCTGACACCCCAAGGTGCGGCACACAAGGCAGTTGACCCCACCAGACCCCTTAGCTGTGCCACTGTGGCAGTGTGGACTCCATTGCTAAAAACCCACATTCTGCAACTACTTGTAGCCCCCTTTGCCTCTGAGACCTTTCAAAGCAATTGAATGAAAGGAACCTGTTTTATAGGCCATCTTTTACAAGGTGCATTTCTGACACCCCTTTCCTTTTCCTTTCCAGGTATGCTCCTTGCTGGCAGGTATACTATTTCATCACAGGGCTTGCCAGAAGCAGCCTTTTGAGAGTCAGAGGGAAGGCCCCATTAAACTCAGCTGAGGGACTAGTCTGGGGGGGGGAGGGTGTGTGGAATCTGCAAGCCTGCAGACCTGCTGGGAACTGATTGACTGATTGCTCTCCTCCTCCTTATTAGCAGGTGTACTATTTCACTTGCTCCCCTCCTTTTGTCCTCACAACAACCCTGTGAGGTGGGTGAGGCTGAGAGAAAGTAACTGGCCCAAGGTTGTTACATGAAAATCCCCTTTTGCCTTTTAGTTGTGATTTTTCTCTATCTGGTTATGTTACTATGGACTAAAATATCATGCAGGCTAAACTGTTCTCCCAGCACACAGGCCACATTTCCAGAAATCTGGTCAAGCCGCAAGCTCATGGTTACACAACCACCACTCCCCACAGTCACACATTATGGGAGGAAGTCTTGCATCTTAGATCATTGTTTAAGTGTCTCCTACATTACTGTATTCATTGTACTGTTTTAACCCAATCACTGCTTAAGTACTGTATGCAAACTTGAACTGCCTTCTTGTGTTGCTGATTCATTGTATTGTTTAAGTTCCCCCATCTAGGAACACAGCCATAGACCCCATTGAATTTTGCTGATAACTGACATCCTGATCCTCTTTCAGTGTTTTATATACTCCAAGCACCCTGCTGTGTGGTAGTAATCAAGCTACCATCCAGCTCAGCACTGTCTGCAAACCTCTTTTAAGTGAGGGCTTCCTTCCACTCTCTCTCCAAGAGAGAGAGAGGCTCTCTCCAAGGACCAACACATCTGTGTTGTGTCAGAGGGTCCTCTTCACAGGACTCTCCCCCCCCCCTTCAAGTACTCTACAGGACAGGTAACTATCTTGTGCCTGGAACTCTTTCCCTTCTTCCTCCCTTTTTTCTCCCCTTCTCTCCCCATCTTTAGTTCAGCTGGGGTTGGCAGATCAGGGACCCCTAAAATCCTTCCCTACATCCTTTCCTTTTTCTAATTTCCATGGATGCACCAAATACTCTTCACTTGAAACCACCATGAAAGCCAGGTAGCTTGTATTCCAGTATTAGGACCAAGAAACATGCACTTATCATTTCTCCATGTGCATTATGTTTACATTTGTGCTTTTTGTAAACTTTCAATAAAAGATTATAGTTTTATCTTCCTCTCAGTCTCTTTAAGCAAAAGGGAATTTCTCTGCATTACGCTGTCTTGTTATATTTTCGAATACTAATATCATGCTATATATTAAACCATTTAGCACCAGGACCCATTTCTTAGAGTGAGAATCTGTCAGGACCCACCAGAAGTGATGTCATGACCAGAAGTGACATGATCAAGCAGGAAAATTTTTAACTATCCTAGGCTGCAATCCTACCCACACTTACCCAGGAGTAAGTCCCATTTACTATCATTGTTAAACACTATACATAATAGGGATTGACTGGGATAAGCTTGTTCTAGCTTGGAGCTGGGATGTGTCACCTATGATATAATGGGGGAGGTAGTTCCGTTCCCTCAAATTATTTGCCCGCATCCTGGGGGGGTGGTTTGAATTGGGTTACCCTGCTGGAATTTAATTATTGTAATGTTAATAAAGTGGCCCTTAATCAAACAACTGCCTGGCATGCTTTTGGGGGGGGGGGGTGCCCAGGAGACAACTGGTGACTGTTCATCAGCTGTGCATGTAATTGATGGGGAGATAGATGGACACGGACACAGGCAAAGAAAGGCAGGGTTTAAATAAAGAGGCAGCCAACTTCAAAATATGCAAACCTGGGCATGCGCATCGCTCTGTTTCCTTATTAAACACATATTAAAATATCATCCCCTGCACAAATGTGCTGCTGTGTTCTTCTGCTGTTTGGGCACCAGAGGTCGCCCTCTTCACAAAACATAGAGATGGCGTACAAACAGATTGAGACCATGCAACAGTTTCCACCAATGTCATCAGTAATTTTGAAAATTCTAAATTTCCAGGGTTCAAGTCCTACCCTGAGTCCATGATATTTTCAGGGCTATCAGGGAATTTAAGAAAAAAAAAAAAAAAAAGGCAGAGGGCTAGTCTTTGTCCACCTTGTTAACCATGTTGTTAACCTTGTTGTTGTTAACCTTGTTAACCATGGATTTTCGCGTACGGGAATGTAAATATAATGTAAATATAAGGTGTAGTAAGAAAATTTTAAATAAATATATATTCCTAAAAAAATATATATTCCAATGGAAAGGCAGAAGCCAATACAGTTGGTTCCAGCGGTGTCACAGGAGTTGCCAGAACGTGACTGTGTTCAGCCATGAACTGCCTCAGGGACTCCGGCTTCGGATTTTGCCTCAAAGTTGACTCCTGAAGCCTCTTCCATAACTGGATGTAGCCACAAGACAGTGGAGGTTTGGGATCAGGGTTTTCCTTCTCTCAGATGAGCTGCCTTCCCAGGCTGACGAGTCCCATCTACCCGGTGGTTGTTGTACTGTTTATTATTGTATATCGTATATTACTATACTATTACTATTAATAGTACTATTCTTATTACTGTAATTACTATATATTTACTGGACAAAAACGTTCTGTCTAGGCACTGTTTCTGCAGTGCAGGCGCTGAGCTCCTGTCCAGAGAGTCAACTCGGGACAGTCATTCATGTGTCCAACTATGACCAAGGAGAGCCAGGTTCGAACCTCACCATCTGGAGTGAGGTTTAATCTATCCGAACTGAATGATCCATTACTGGAAAAGTACAAGTATTGATTTCAAGGGAATTTTCGGATTAGAAGGTCCGCTCAGGACACTGGGATGGGAATTCGATTTTTATCCTGCGCAGATTCACACACCAGGGCCTAGGAGAGGGGGGTAAAGGGGGTAATTTGTACTTGGGCCCAGGATCAGAAAGGGGACCCAGGAACTAAAGGAGGGGGCCCAAATATTTCGAACATTTTCTAATCTCACCCAGACTCACTACCCACACAGGATACTGGGGGCATTTCCATGGGCAGATGGCAGCAACTTCTGCCAAAAGCCATACACACCAGGCCCAGGAATGCATACGCTCCTTAACAGTGTCCCATCTGGGAGGAAATTGATCTGCTATAGAAGCTCTTTGGCTTATGGTTCTGCTAACCACGAAGGAGTGTAGAGACACAGCTGTGGGTCTGCAGCTGCTGCAGAAGTCGGTTTTGGGGAACACAGGGCAGTTTCCAGTTTAGTGTGAGCCTAAATACAATGATGGTAATCTCCTGCAAAATTTTTCTATATTTGAAAGATTTTAGAGAGACTTAAGAGAGTGTGTTCGGTTTTCCTTATTACTGTATGAAGCTGCCAACACCGGGCAGGCAGTTAGACCTGGGCTGCAAAGACTATTCCGGCTGTAGCCACTTTCCCCCTGCCTGTTTTGCCTCCAACCTGTTCACCCCTATTTTCACTTCCCTCTTTGGGAAGGGGCCCAAAAGAGGCTTTGTACCCCTTGATAAAATTCCTCTCAGAGGCCCTGCTGGGGACAGATGCTATCTCACTGTTTTGTTGTTGTCTCCTGGAATGATCCTGGTTAGGGATCACGAAGCCCTATAGGGCAACTGTAGCCAAGTTTGGGTAAGGGTCATGTTTCAGAGATCATTCCAGCCAATCAGGGATACACTTCTGCTCTCAAGCAGCAAAGCACTGAAGAATGAAAATGGGAGGATGAATGAATGGGAAGGAAAATGGCACTAGTATGGGGCCGTACACTGTCTCCTCTTAACCCATTTCTGCCCAGCCCACAGGCATACACTTTTGATCCCTGTTGCATATATACAATGTCTTCCGAGACTGAAGCCAATGAATGGGCAGAAATGGCTTAAAGCAGGGGTGTCCAAAGTTTTTGGCAGGAGGGCCACATCATCTCTCTGACACCGTGTCGGGGGCTGCGGAAAAAAAAAGAATTAATTTACATTTAAAATTTGAATACATTTACATAAATATACATAAATGAATATATTAAAGATGAACTTATATGAATGAATGAAGGTCTTGCAATAGCTCAAGACCTATAAAAGGCCTTGCACAAAGCAAGGCTGGCCTTTCCTTTGCTGCCGCTACTGCATCACAGACATGAAACAGCAAGCAGTGGAGGGAGCCCTCATCCCACAGCTCACATGAGAGGTCAAACAGTTGTTCTCATGCTGATAGCAGTTGCATTGGGCCAGTGTGGGCTCCAACAAATCTCCGGAGGGCCAGAGGCTCATTGGAGACTGGGGGCTCCCTGAGGGCCACACTGAGAGGCCTCGAGGGCCGCATGTGGCCCCAGGGCCGGGGTTTGGGCACCCCTGGCTTAAAGGGACAGTTTGCAGGCACTTTGTGACTGTAATAAAAGACAGATCCCTCCCCCTTCTCCTCCCTTTGTAAACACTGCCTTAAGAGAAGAAGCTGGAAGGCACTCCAGAATTACTTTAACTCCTTAATGCAGTGGTTCTCACACATTTAGCACCAGGACCCACTTTTTAGAATGAGAATCTGTCAGGACCCACAGGAAGTGATGTCATGATCGGAAGTGACATCATCAAGCAGGAACATTTTTTACAATCCTAAGCTGCAATCCTACCCATACTTACCCGGGAGTAAGTCCCATTTACTATAATTGTTAAAAGATTATACATAGAAGCTTGTTTAAAGTACAGATCTGTAACATTTCCCCAAATGCAGTCACATACCAGGGTAGCATCAAGTCTAATATATTAAAAATAAGGACTCAAATCCTACCCTGATATTTGCAGGGCTATCAGGGAATTTAAGAAGAAGAAGAAGAAAAAAAAAAAAGGCAGAGGACTAGTCTTTGTCCACTTCCTTGTATAAATTAACCCTCCTTCTTCTGCCATGTTGCGGGTCACTCCTTATGGTGCAACAGGGGGAGCATTTCACTTTTGCTTTCAAGCTGCATCACTGTGTGGAAAGAGGTAGGTTCGAATCCTGAAACTTTTCAAGCAGCTGCCCAGATGCAGGAACGAAAGGAGGTGATCTGGAGCTGAACTGAACAGTCTCCTGCAAATATTTACTGGACAAATATTAGACTTGGGGAGGGGGGAACAAGAGAGTCTCCAAAACATCCCTTGTTTACCTTCTTCTCAGTGCTATTGGCAGCTGTTCACAACAACAACTTCCCTGGCCAGATGCTATTTCACCATTTCTTGTCTCCTGGAATAATCCCAGCCCTTCAGGGATCATGAAGCCAAGAAGGGCAACTGTAGCCAAGTTGTTTTGTGGCTCATTCCAGCCAATCAGGGATACACTTCTGCTCTCAGGCAGCAAAGCACTGGGAAATGGAGGCACATGGGAGGGGAAATAGCACTACATATGCGGCTGTACACAGTCTCCTCTTAACCCATTTCTGCCCAGCCCACAGGTCCCTGTTGCGTAGATGCAACATTGGGCAGAAATGGCTTAAAGGGACGGTTTTCAGGCACTTTGTGACTGTAATAAAAGACAGTTCCCTCCCCCCTTCTCCTTCCTTTGCAAACACTGCCTTAAGAGAAGAAGCTGGAAGGCACTCAAAAGTTACTTTAACCCCTTAAAGAAAGCACCCCTCTTAAAATCAAAGAGATATTGCAAGGGAATCCTTCCTTGCAAGCCTATTAATATCCCAGTGAAAGGGAGTGGAGGCTGGGCTGAATTTCTGCTGACAGCCTCACGAACATGTTCAGCATTTCCCTGGGAAGGACTCTGTTGGTGGGGAGTCCCTGAATTTGACTATGCAGGATCTTTTTTTTTTTTTTTTTTGCAAAACAAGCAGTATTGTGACCATCTCTCATACCAGTTTTTCCAGCTTTGCAAAGGCATGTCAGCATTTCCCCTCCATCTAGCTTGGGCCAAGCAAAACGGCCAGCTGGTGCTTAATTGGCAGGTATTCCAGTTCACTCTTGGGGTGATTTTTTGTGGAACCACAAGGTTGTGTTCTGAGATGTGGTGCTGACACAAGGGGGGTTGCACGCCCTCTTACCGCTTTATCCTCCTGGTGAAGTGTCTTCAGCTGCATACTTGTTTGCAGGGAAAATAGCAGTCACTCTGACAAGTTTGTGCGTGCCCTGCGCATAGATGGGAAGCCTCAGAGGGATGCATGACTTGCTCTGGGTCCCTTCCGTCCAAAAGTTTTGAAGTTACCTTTGATTCCTTTTTCTCCTCCTCCACTCAACATCCCTGACTTTCTTTGTTTCCTCCAGTCCCTGAAAAATATTCGTCCATAAATACACATTTTGTAAGTACAGTCGTGCGCCACTTAACGACGGGGATATGGTCTCCTATCCCTGTTGTTATGTGATCAGGTCATTAAGTGAACAGTCAGTCCAATCTATTGCCTTTGTTGTGTAAACAGATGCTCCCTGCCAGACACTAGCTGGCTGCACAGGCTACTGCAGATAGACCGCCTCTTCTTTGCATTAAGAGCCTCTATGTTGTGTAAACAGACACCCAGCTGCACGCTGTGGGAGACATTAAGAGCATCTTTATTGTGCTTTGACCGCCGTCATATATGCGGTCCACTGTTAAGCAAACGCGGCGCACACATGTATTAAAAAGTGTGCATTTCTTATGCATCTGAATACATGCTTGGACAAAACATATGAATGCATTGATGCCATGCACATGGATGTACCTTGTGAAATCTGATCCTGAGGGAAGTGGGAGAGGTCTGGAATGCATGTTCTGTCATGAAAGTTTGCAACACAAATTTGTCAACCTCTCCATTGTGCAAGGGTGTTGGGACGGTGCTGCACCTCTGTGCTCGGTTCACAAACATATACTCCACCATGCCCTACTAGAGCTTTGTTTTTATCTTTCTTTTCATTTAGCTTCAAACTCATTTTAATTCATGCTTTAAAATTCTCTGTTCTTTAAAAAGAAAGGAAATACTGCAGTTCTACTAATAGTTCTGTCTCCTTGTAGTAACCATTTTAATTACCCATAAAGTCTCAGGAGGCAAAATTATCGCAGGGTAGATTCTTGGATTCCACAGAAGGGTCTTTTACAACAGGCCGACTCTTCAACCCATTTTTGCCCGGCCCAGAAGTGTCCACATTTGGTCCCTGTTGCGTTTATGCAACGTTGGGCAGAAATAGCTTAGGGAGTGTGGTTTTTGGGGAAGCCCCATCCATCCTTTGACTGGACATAATACTTTGCATTGATTTGCCATGCAAATCACTTAGTGACTGCTTAAAAGGGAGATATAAATAGCTTGAGTTGTCATCGTCATGTCATGAAGCTGAGAGTGGTGGCCTGAACTACCCCAGAGATGACCTCATCAGGGTCTGTCTCTAACTTGGTCTAGGCACTACATCTTTGGTTTAACCAACCCCGTTTTCGCCTCCTTCTCAGGGACCTAAGAGAGGGATTAAAATGCCAGGGGAAGGAGTCAGACTCATGAGGTTGGGCTGTTGCCTGGCAGACAAAAACCGTTAGCTCCCTCATGTCCCCATTAAGCACCACAAATGAGCTATCAGTAGTCAGGATGTCTCCTGACCCATTAAGTGTCACTAAACCCCGCCCTCCACTATCATGCTCCACCTCCTCCATCAGGCTCCTCCCTTTAGACCCTCAGATCCTAAATATTCTCAGGAGGCCTGCTTGCCTTTAGATCTTTTCATTTCATTAATCATTTGTATGAATTATTATTATTATTCCAAACTACATGAGACCCAGTTGTTAACTGGTGGTAAGCAATTGATAAAAGTCTCTACCTGAAACTTAAGTATCAACTAGGTATTGGTGCAGTATGTACGAGGTTCCTAACAGTGCCGCTTTTTGGAGATCTGATGGTGTTATTTCATTAAACTGCAGTTTGAAGTAATTCTCACAACTGCTTGAGATTGTTCCGAGTCCCCGATGACAATGGGGATCACTTTGGTATGTTTTGTCCACAGTCGTGGGATTTCAATGGTCAGGTCTTGGTAATTTGTCATTTTTTCTAGTTCTCTTTCATCAACTCTGGCATCTCCAGGAATTGCAATATCAACTAGTCATAAGAACATAAGAACAGCCCCACTGGATCAGGCCATAGGCCCATCTAGTCCAGCTTCCTGTATCTCACAGCGGCCCACCAAATGCCCCAGGGAGCACACCAGATAACAAGAGACCTCATCCTGGTGCCCTCCCCTGCATCTGGCATTCTGACATAACCCATTTCTAAAATCAGGAGGTTGCGCATACACATCATGGCTTGTACCCCATAATGGATTTTTCCTCCAGAAACTTGTCCAATCCCCTTTTAAAGGTGTCTAGGCTAGACGCCAGCACCACATCCTGTGGCAAGGAGTTCCACAGACTGACCACACACTGAGTAAAGAAATATTTTCTTTTGTCTGTCCTAACCCGCCCAACACTCAATTTTAGCGGATGTCCCCTGGTTCTGGTATTATGTGAGAGTGTAAAGAGCATCTCCCTATCCACTCTGTCCATCCCCTGCATAATTTTGTATGTCTCAATCATGTCCCCCCTCAGGCGCCTTTTTTCTAGGCTGAAGAGGCCCAAACGCCGTAGCCTTTCCTCATAAGGAAGGTGCCCCAGCCCCGTAATCATCTTAGTCGCTCTCTTTTGCACCTTTTCCATTTCCACTATGTCTTTTTTGAGATGCGGCGACCAGAACTGGACACAATACTCCAGGTGTGGCCTGACCATCGATTTGTACAACAGCATTATAATACTAGCCATTTTGTTCTCAATACCCTTCCTAATGATCCCAAGCATAGAATTGGCCTTCTTCACTGCCGCCGCACATTGGGTCGACACTTTCATTGACCTGTCCACCACCACCCCAAGATCTCTCTCCTGATCTGTCACAGACAGCTCAGAACCAATCAGCCTATATCTAAAGTTTTGATTTTTTGCCCCAATGTGCATGACTTTACACTTACTGACATTGAAGCGCATCTGCCATTTTGCTGCCCATTCTGCCAGTCTGGAGAGATCCTTCTGGAGCTCCTCACAATCACTACTGGTCACCACTCGGAAAAGTTTGGTGTCGTCTGCAAACTTTGCCACCTCACTGCTCAACCCTGTCTCCAGGTCATTTATGAAGAGGTTGAAAAGCACCGATCCCAGGACAGATCCTTGGGGCACACCGCTTTTCACCTCTCTCCATTGTGAAAATTGCCCATTGACACCCACTCTCTGCTTCCTGGCTTCCAACCAGTTCTCAATCCACGAGAGGACCTGTCCTCTAATTCCCTGACTGTGGAGTTTTTTCAGTAGCCTTTGGTGAGGGTGAACATAAGAACAGCTCCGCTGGATCAGGCCAAAGGCCCATCTAGTCCAGCTTCCTGTATCTCACAGTGGCCCACCAAATACTTCAGGGAGCACGCAAGACAACAGACACAACCTGCATCCTGGTGCCCTCCCCTGCATCTGGCAAACGGAGGCAGCTTGCCTCTAAGACCAAGAGCTTACACATACATACATACTATGACTTGTAACCCACGATGAACTTTTCCTCCAGAAATTTGACCAATCTCCTCTTAAAGGCATCTAGGCAAGATGCTATCACTACTTCCTGTGGCAAGGAGTTCCACAGACTAGTTAATTACATATTGGGTAAAGAAATGATGTTTTGATTTTCTGTTATCGTTATATCAGGTGTATTACGTTAAGGGATCTGTCTATTTGAATTTTAAAGTCCCACAGGATCTTGACTTGTTCATTCTCCAACACCTTCTCCGTCTTGTGGCTGGCAAATTAAATTTTTTACGTAATGACTAGTGGATTAATTCTGCAACTCTGTTGTGTCTGATTTTGTAATCTGTCTCTGCAATCTTACTGCAATCGCATGTCAGAGAGACACAGTCTCATCTTTTTCCTGGCAAAGTCTGCACTTGGGGTTTTCACCTATTTTTAGAATTTTAACCTTCATAACATTTGTTTGCAGTGCCTGTTCTTGTGTGGCAAAAATCAGACCTTCAGTTTCTTTCTTGATTATTAATTAATAATTATAATAATTAAGAAGAAGAAGACCAGCAATTAACCAATATCCAAAAGAAAATCAATAACAGAGGTTTATAAACTGCTATTCCTCAAATGGGAAGTCTATTGGAGGAAGTATATCTTCTTGTGGACAGCCAGGTAGGCTGTGGTTCCTGGTGCAGACCCAAAGGATAAATGCTTGGAAGGCAGTGTGATCGAATGTCCACTCCTCATACAATAGAACAGGGGTAGGCAAACATTTTGGCAGGAGGGCCACATCATCTCTCTGACACTGTGTTGGGGACCAGGGGAAAAAAAAAAGAATCAATTTACATTTCAAATTTGAATAAATTAACATAAATGAATACATTAGAGATGGAACTTATATGAACAAATGAATGAATTTTACTGAGGTTATTTATAATACACATGAGAACTATAATACAGGCATGTAGAACCACGTGAGAACTATGAACTGCTTGCCACACACCTCTTGCACAGTGAAAACATACAGACCAAGCCAGAAACACATGGAGACATAAGTTGTTCAGAGGCAATTGGGGTGGGTGGGTTAAAATAATGCTCAGGGAAGAGCAGAAAATACATGGAGACTATAAAAGGCCTTGCTCTAACTTGGCCCACAGCTCGTGTCTGGTGGTTGCGACTAGTAACTGCAGGCTAGTGTGGGCTCCAACAGTCTCCTATGGGCCAGAGGCTCACTGGAGACTGGGGGCTTCCTGCAGGCCGAATTCAGGGTACCCGAGGGCTGTAAATTCGGGCCAGGTTCTGCCCACCCCTGGTATAGAAAACAGAGACTCTACCAAAGCCCTCATGGGCTCAAGGCAATGAGCTCTCTCACCAGGTAACACAAAACCTTCACGAGGCCTCTGCCCTGAACTTTAAGCTAAATGTTCTCCCACAAGGCTTTACAGTTCAGCACCAACTGCGACAGAGAAATTCCCCTCAGCAACACACCAAAAGTGGCCTGTCAAAATGATGGCGTCCTGGTGAAGAAGCGACTGGAAGCCAGAACATGAAACCAAGCTGGGCTGTGTCAGGAAACCGAACCAGGGGGCTGCCTGCTCTCGCTTGCTCATTCTCGTCCTGTGGGATGTTGAGAAATGGAGAATTTCCCAGACACCTGTCAAGGCTTGAATGCGTGTTTGAACCACATAGTCATTACCACACTCAACTGCAATGCTGGGAGGATTTGGGGGATGGGGGGGCTACTCATTCTCGAGAGGAAATGGCTAAGTGACTCTGTTTCCCTTCCAGGGTGTGGGAACTTGGTTGGAATCTGCCTCAGAGACCAAAATGGGCTACAGGGAAAGCACTGGGGATGCCCAGGGTTTAGACTGACTCAGGAACACAGAGCTTTGGTAGAGCACCAGAGTTAGGCAAAAGCTTTCATGAGAGCTTCCAAGGTCAACTGTTCACTAGCAACCAAAAATGGTTGGCAACCTTCAGTCTCGAAAGACTATAATAGAAGCTTACAGCACCTGGTATTCCCAGGCAGTCTCCCATCCAAGTGCTAACCAGGCCTGACCCTGCTTAGCTTCTGAGATCAGATGAGATCATCTACATGGAAAAGAGCCAGGAAACACCACTAGTTCCTGAAGCTAGCCCAGCCCTAATCTGAACTATGCATCCAGGCTTGTTCCTTCCTGTTCCATGTAGCCACTTCCTTTAAGTGGAAAGCCCCAGGTGGCCAGGCAGACACTGCTGGTTCTGAAGCTCAGTTTGGGTTCACTGTCACCATTGGTCCTGGGTAGGTTTGCCAGATGTGACCAAAGTCAGGGCCGGCCCATCCATGAGGCCAACTGAAGCAATTGGCTCAGGCAACAGATTGGGTGGGAGGGTCACCCATCTCTGCCTGCCTGTTTGGCTCCACTGCTTTACTTTCTCCTTTCACTCCCTGGGTTGGAAAAGGAAGTGGGAGAAGAGAGGAAGATGGCATGTGTAGGTCAGGAGAGTGAGGAACTGGAGATTGGAAGGTGGGAGCAGTAGAGGTCAACAGATCATTGGGTAAAGGGGGACAGGATTTGGAAGGCTGCCTCAAGTGTCACAAAGACTTCGGCCAGTCCTAACCAAAGCTAGTTCTGAAGATTTGTTCTCTCACATGATGTAATGATGGAAATTTCTGGAGGACCTGCTCAAACCTTCAGGCTTGCTTTCACCTGGAGACTGATGCTGATTTCTGGAGACACCAGGTCAATCCTGGCAGATTTGCAACCTGGGAGTGTTGGAGGAAGACTCAAATCTAGGGCAGAGGCCTAGCTGGGCTGGCTAAGTTTGCAATCCTATCCACACTTACCTGGGAGTGAACCCCATTGACTATAATGGGACTTACTTCTGAGTAGACATGCTTAGGCTTGAGCTCTGTTATGCTTTTTATGTTCTCCTTTTATGTTACTAATTAATGTTCTGCTTTTATGTTGTTCTTGTTAATGACGATGTTTCCTCAATTTTGTGTGTTACTGTATTTTATGCTGGATGATTGTCCTCAGCCTTGGAAGCCTTGTTTGCAAACAGAGAGCTGGGATGTCCACCTTTTGAAGGAATAAATAAGGCTAGCCAGGTTCAGAGTTCATCAAAAAGTTGACCACAAAGGAATGTAAGCGAAAGAAAAACATTTAGCTTTGTTCTGCAAGTCCATTCACTTTCAGTTTTATTCCTTGTCATGGCTACACCCATCCCACCCCATGGAAACTGGGCAAAGAGGCACCTTAATTTTTTGTATGGGCATGCCCTGGTAACCGCGGATCCTGTATCCGTGGTTTCACTTAACCGTGGATGCAGGAACCCCATGCGGGGCCCCTGTGGGATTCAAACTTGCCAGGGGAAAGGGGCGAAATTCTGGCTTAAACTGGTCACTACGCAGCTCGCAGCGACCTTCAGGCTGCCTGCTCGCAGTCTGATCTCTTCTCAATAACTAGCTGGAGGTTAACAGCAAGTGGAACTGAACTGCTTCCACTTAACCTCTGGCTAGCTTTTCCCCCCCTTAACGGGCCTTCTCCTTCAAGGAAGTTTTTGGCTGGGGTAAGTTCATAATCGACCTAATGGGCTTGGGTGGGGGGAGTGGGTGCTCCACACACCCCCCCCGCGAGCCCAGTAGGTCCTTTAAGCTTTAACCCAGACAAAACGTTTTTTAAAGCAGAAGATCCTAGCGAAAAAGCTAACTGGAAGCAGGTAAGGTCTGCTTGCTGTTAACCTCCAGGTAGTCATTGAGAACAGACCAGGCTGCCAGCAAGCAAGTTCATAGTGACCAGTGCAAGAATTTTGCCCCTTCCCCCCAGTAAGTTTGAATTGCATGGAGGGGGGGGCACACTGTAGGTGTCTACGGTATGCAGAGTTTCAAGTATCTGCGCGGGGTGGGGTCTGGAAGGGAACTCCGCAGATACCAGGGCACACCCCTATTTATTTGAAAAATTTATACCCCGCCTTTCCCATGCCAAAGGATGTCCAAGGAGGCTTACAAAGTAAATAGTGAATCTCTCATCTTGAGCAGGGAGAGAGTGAGCGTCCCTTAGCTTCTGAGTCCAGGGCCAAGGGGTTGAAACGACAGGGAAGTAGCTTTAGGCTAGACAGGAGGAAGAATGTCTTCACTTCTGCCTCTTGCAATTGTGGGATCTCCCACATTGGTGATTGACACGCAAAGGCTGGACAGCCGCTTCTCGGGGATGGTTTATCAGTTTCCTGCACCGACTAGATGGCCTCTGAAGTGCTCACCCCAATTCTAACATCCCAGTCATTTCAGCACAGCCTTTTACCAAAGGCTGTTGGCTGATATTGCTTGGTATCTTTGTCCTTCTGGGATTCTCAGGCTTTTGGATGCGGCCAATTGAGCAACCAAGGAAAAAATTAGCATTGGAGGGTGGTTTGCGATAGGGATGAGCTAGAGGGGATGTGCTCCTGCCAGAGTTAGAGAACAATATGGAAACCAAGTTGCCAAGAAGACCACCCATCCCCAGGGGGATTCCAGTTTAATCAGTGAAGAGGGCAAGTTCTCATGTGATGTGAGAATCCCTTCTCAGGTATGTGTGGCTAGCAGCACTATATTTAAAGGGGTGTAAGTGTGTAATCAAGGAGACAGCTGTCAGTGAAGGAGCCAGCAAAGAGGAGGATCAGGAACATGGGGGTGGAGATCTCCATTTGTGAGGCTGGGGGGCTGAGCAAGGGAGCCCCCTGAAAATCCACCTATTTGATTTTCCTTTTCTTTTTCGCTGTGTGATCTGCATCGTGTGTTTTTTTGTTGGACAAAAGAAAGCTGGACATAGATGTTGTTCAGTAGAGTAGAAAATAAATAGCACCATTCATTTGTGCATCCATTTTAATGAATACAGAGGAGTGTAACCACCACCACCACTCCCTTGAGAAATTTCGCTTGAATTTCTTGGAAGTCCCTTGGCTGAGCTTGAAACTGACCAGATGTTTCTCCTTAAAAGGAATTTGTGTTGCATTGCTTCAAATGAATGTTCAGCGTCAACCTGACACACGCCCCAGTGTCATTGCAGAGAACCAGTCCGCACTGCCTCACATCTCAAGAACAGCTGAGATGAGTGGCGCAAGAAAGATGCATGACCGGTCACATGGCAATGAACTAAATGCATGCTCTTGAGTCAGGAGGTTTTTCTGAGATTGTTTGCAACTCAACTCTGATCCATTTTTTAAAGCCATTGATGGGGTGGGGATTGACCAGAGCTGGGGGAGGGTTTGGGGATGGGATAGGGAGGATCTTGGTGGCAGCCATGCACAGGGGCAAGCCTTCTCTGTAGTGGCACCACAATGATAGAATTCTCTTCCAGGGAAACTGAGAACTACTCCCCTCCTCATGGCTTTTTGGTAAGGGCTCAAAGCATTCCTGTTTTGTCTGGCGTTTGGTTGCTGTGTGGATGTCAGCCCTCTGGGCCTCTGAAATATGGCTGTGACTTGACTGCTTCCTTGGTCTAATTTGTTCCCCATTGACCCAATGAAATCTGTTAGATATCTGTTTGGGTTTACGTTTTAAAATGTAATATTAAAAATTAATGTTTTAATGCCTTGTTTGATGTTGTTACCTGTTGTGATACTTTGTACTTTATTATAAAGCTTCATAAGCCACCTTAGGCATTTGCTTCAGCATGGGAAAAATAGGATATGAATAACTAAACAAACAAACAAATAAAGTTCCCCCTCAGTTTTTTCAGACTTATGCGTGCAAAACAGCTAGCATAGATCTGAGGAGACCCACAGGAGGCCATTCAGCCTATGGGGAGATAAATAAGAAAAAAAATTATTTATCTCTCCAAGGCTGTCTGTCTGTTCTCCACCACCAGCAGTGGTGCGGGATATTATGGGATAAGATCAGGCTGTTAACTGTTTCCTTCCTCCTTGTTAAAGCAATATCAAGACAACCCATATGAAGTTAGGTATAGGTCACCAGAGAATGCCAAGGTTTGATTCTGAAATTTGATTCAGAAATTGATTCCCAGAAGTGTTTGGGATAGCGGATTTTTCCGTATTTTGGAATACTTGCATGTACGTAATGAGCGATCTTGGAGATGGGGCACAAGTCTACGCACAAGCTTCTTTTATGTTTCATATATACCCTTTATACACATAGCCTGAAGGTAATTTTATACAATACTTTTAAATAATTTTGTGCTTCAAACAAGGTTTGTGCAAAAAACACAGTTTGTGATTTAATTTTTTTTTACATGAAAAGAGGTCACGTTGGTGCTCAAAAAAGTTTGGCATTTCGGAATATTCGGTAATTCAGAGTTCTGGATAAGGGATGCCCAACCTTAGGATTTGGGGAGAGTATATTTGCTAGGTGGGGGTTGCAAGTTTGCATTAGTTGATTACTAAATGAGTTCTAAATTGGCTTAGTCCTATTGGAACTCACTTGAGCTGGGCTGGGAGGCCTTGTTCGGGTGTTGAAACAGGATGGGCCAGGTCTCTTGGGTTGCTGGTGGGAAGCACTGCTGCAAGCTCTCTGGCATGCCCTCAAACCTTTCGGAGAATGATGAACAAACGAAAGCTCCAGTAAGAGAAAAAGAAAAAGAAACAACATGATAATTAGAGTCAGCAGCACTGCCAGGAAACGGGAGAAATTCTATGCAACTAGGCGAGATTCTTCATCTGTCTCTGGGGAAGGGAGGAATTAAGGGAGGAACCTTCAGCTCAGCTTCGCTGGTTACATTTCACTTTCACTTTCACAGTCTGTAGCTGCTCCTCCGGAACCTTTGGACACAGATCTCCAGCTCGGCAGCTCCAGCTCCCTGAACAGATCTCCAGCAGCTTGTTTTGTATTGTTTTCTTCTGCTGGAGACCACCCAAAGGCAGTGGGGGATTCATGGCGAGGCTTTCAGAATGCTCGGAGCTGCAGTGGGAAAGGAATCCATGAGTCCAGAAGTGGCTATAACTGGAAGGAAGACAAGCAACAGGGCTACGTAGCTATGTCCAGACCGAAGTACATGCACAGCCCTGTGGACTGGCTGGCATGAATCTCCCTGACCTCTCCTCCAGGACCATGCCCCAAGTAAGTGGATCTCTGCCTGGCTCCAACTAAATGTGAATCTAGTGTACACCAAAGCTGCTGCCTTAAGCTCACCTGGCTCAGGATTTTCTTCCGCTGCCTCTCCCAGGACTTCGGACATGGGTTTGTTTCAGCCCTACCTGGAAACACCAAGGATTCAACATGGTGACTGCCTCCTGAGACGCAGTGATCGTGTGCCCCAGATCTACCTTGGAATATAGCTGCGACTGTGGGGTTTGCAAGAAATATTCAGCACAGGCTCCCAATATCCCAGGGTGTGGGCAGAGTCTTATCATCCCCACTTCCTGTCAGCTGACCAGCCCCTCACACCCCATTATTTCGAATTAGAGAGAGTGTATTTGGCAGTTTAGGGTGGTGGAGGGAACAGGGTTGTTGTAACTTTTAATTGGTTTGTCGCTGAATGAGTCAATGGAAACATGTATTCATTGGTAGGCACTGAGTTTAATTGGTAAGGAAAGAAGGGGGTTGTGGGCAACAGGTGTGCCTTTATGGTGCCACTCTTGGCGTTGCAGTGACGAACATATTCTGGAGCTTATCTTTCTTACTGATTGTTGCTGGTAGCTTTCATCTGTTAAATTAGTGGTTCCCAAACTTTTTCGACCGGCACCTCCCTTGACCTGCTGGGCCACTGGCTGAGGTTCCCCATTAGGACTACGATCCTATACATTTTATACGGCGTTTTTTAAGGTTTTTCGCGAGGGTTCCGTGACTCCCTTGTCTGCTTTCTACAGCTCCCCAGGGAGTCACAGCTGACAGCTTGAGAACCACCGGGTTAAACTGAAAGTGAGCCTGCACGGAGAGAGTTCCTTAAATTGAAATGCTGATAACCTGCAAATGTATTTTCTTTTAACTGATTAGCTAAGCGACAAACTCACAGATAGAGGAGTAAGAAACTAAAGAGGGTTTGCTTGATCATTCAGGAAAGGGAACCAAGTTTGCCTCAGATTGCATCAACGGGAACTCTCTGCTTTTTGGCTCCGGACGATATAATTTTCTCACTCTCGACATGCTGCATCCCAAACTGGTTTTGACAAGTCCTCCCCGCTCCGATTCCCACAGAAGGCTGGGTCCATGTTCAGCATGTACACCCTGATCCCTGCTGTGTGCACAGAATCAGACAAGGGTTTCCAGGGGACATCCACTAAAACTGAGCGTTGGGAGAGTTAGAACTGACAAAAGAAAATATTTATTTACCCAGCGTGTAATTAGTCTGTGGGACTCCCTGCCACAGGATGCGGTGGTGGCATCTGGCCAGCATGCCTTTAAAAGGGGATTGGACAAATTTCTGGAGGAAAAGTCCATCACAGGTTACAAGCCATGATGGGTATGTGCAGCGTCCTGGTTTTAGAAGTAGGTCAGAATGCCAGGTCACCAGGATGCACTTGTTGTTGTGTGCTCCCTGAGGCACCTGGTGGGCCTCTGTGAGATACAGGACACTGGACTTGATGGGCCTTTGTCCTGACCCAGTAGGGTGGTTCTTGTGCTGTTTGTGTGGCAATTACACTGCTCTTACTTAATTCACCAGGCAGGTCTAGACATCCTTCCTCGTTATCGTTCTTCTATTGTGGTGGAAAATGGTGCGGTTTGAACGATGGGGGCGGCGAACCGCTTTCCTCGTTGAGCGCAGAGATGGGAAGCCTGAGTCAAATGCAGAGCGCGGTTGCTTAAATGTCAAAGGCACATATTGGCTAGTACCTGTGAGGTAGGAAGTGAGGAGTGACAATGCTCCCCCCTCCTACACATGCTCAACTTTGTTTTTAAAAAAATTGAAAAACGTCATGGCAAAGTTTAAGAACAAAAACCTTCCCAGGCAAGCACTCACCTGTCGTACTGCCCTGTATGGGGAAGGAGCGCTCAGCTAATTGCTGATCTGCACTTGACCTGGTATTTTCTTCAGGGTGTCATAGCTTCCTTGATGCCATACCTGGGGGTGATTTGTTATTCTTTTCTTGCTGTCTGTTTCTGACAGCCCTCCAGAGATGTGGGAGGTCCCACGTGGCAGGAGCACTGGAGCTGAGTGAGGAATGCTCCATGGAGCTGTTGCACCTGCGCTGGGCAGGTGGCAACTTCTAGTTTCAGAGTAGCTAAGATGGCTCTTCTAAGGGGCCCTGTTCCAGGGCATGTCTTGCCCTGTCTTTCAAGTAGACCAGATATAAGGGAGGCTGTGGGCTGACCCAGATCTTTAGCACTGACTGACAGTATGGACCTTTTATCGATGCCGTGGAACTTATCATCCCACCTGCTGCTTCTGATGTCTGGGGTGATCAAGGAAGGCCGGACCTGGGGTGCGTTCCTGGAGAGGCATAAGTTCTGCCCATTGAAGCCCTTTCAGATGGTGTCACCTGGGCATCCCTGGGCCACTCAATGGAACAGCACGGGTTGTGCATTCAAAGGACCCCACATTCAGTCCCTGGCATCTTCACAGAAGGCTGGGAAGAACCTCCCCTTCTGTCTGAAACCCTGGAGAACTGCAGTCAGTCAGGGTTGACAGTTCTGAGACGGATCAAGGGTCTGACTCTGCATATGGGAACTTATTTATTTATTTTATGTTTCACATTTTTATACCGCCCTTCCTCCAAGGAGCTCAGGAGCGGTGTACACAGCTGCTCCCCTCCTTTTGTCCTCACAACAACCCTGTGAGGTAGGTGAGGCTGAGAGAAAGTGACTGACCCAAGGTCACCCAGGAAGCTTCATGGCTGAGGGGGGGATTTGAACCTGGTTCTTCCAGGTCTAAGTTCACCTCCCAAACCACCACACCACCTTGGCTCTTAGGCAGTCCTCATTTCTCCAGGGAGCCATTGTGGGATCTGCTCCTCTTCCTTTTCAGAGGAGTCCTCATTGGGCTTGAGGTGGTAGCATGGCTGAGTCCTGACCCCCAACACACTATGGAGGTAAATAGGGATTTGCAGCCCCCCCCCCCCAACAAATGTCTCTACTTTCAAAGAAATGCATCTTCCCTAATGGAATACCCCTGCAGCACCAGAAAATTCCCCCTTCTTTTCTCTCCCCGGTCTCCAGCACATCATGCACTGAAGGCAGAAAGAAATCCCCAGCTTTTCATGTCATTTCCCTGCAATAGCAGAAGTAGTGACAAAATTCTGGGTAAAAAAAGAGGTCATCGACACCTCTGTTTGGTTCTTCCCTGAACAGTCGGGCAATGCACCCCATCTGTGTCCAATCATATGCAGCCTGTGATGAAAGACTGGATGCGTTTGCAGACTGTCAGAGAAAAATGTGACTGGACTGTCCTAAGGGCAGTGGCGTAGCTAGAGGGGGGGTGCAACACACTATGTTTTGCATGGGGTCCCACTGCAGCGTGCAAGGAGCCTCTCCTCTTTGGAGCCAGGTGTACACCTCCGTTTTGATCTCCCCACCTGGAATGGCTTCAAAGGGGAGGGGGCGCTCTTGCATGCTGCAGTAAGGCTCCCTGCAAAACTTAGTGCTTTGCCCCTCCCCAGCTATGCCACTGCCTAAGAGTTTAGTACTTGGTTCTTTGGCATGTAGCCTCCTCCCTTCCAGTTCTTAGCTTGATCATACACCCCCTCCTGTGCTATTGTTAGTTTCAGGAAGCTTCCATTGAAAGTCAACGATTAAAAGGCCAAATTTCAAACACCAGGCACAGTCAGTTCTCTTGGTGCCCCTAAATTCGAGATTATTTTTTTCCTCTGCTTCCTGTTTACGGATCCTGAAATTCCCCTTCCCAGAGTCCAATTCTTTGTTTATATTTGTTCGGATAGGTGGACACCAGGCTCCATCTTGTGGACAAACCTGAAAAACACAGGGGTCTTACGGAGATGTCCAGCTGCCCCCCACCTCACCACTCCATACCATCTAAATGCAACCTCTGTGCGTCTTCTGTTCCAGCCACTTGCACCCTGAGTTGAGATCTGTGTTTTCTTGTGGAGTTGATTGTCCAGATTTATTTTAAGCAGGCAAGGAGAAAGTTCAAAGTGATCTTAGGAGAACATTTCCTTCTTCTGCTCTATCATGCTGAGTTACCCCAATCTGTTCAACTCAGAGGGTTAGCATCAATGGGCGGTGGCTGAAGGACCTGATCCCAAAGACCACCTCTGTGCCTATAACTTTCATGTGGCATTGGGGCAGCAACTCCTTCAAGGTCCACCTAGGCAGGAAGGCGCCCATGGAGGGCAGTTCACCAAGGGTTTTGTGAAATATGGACCTGGTTGTGCTCCTGCTTTCAATCCACTCCTTATAACGCCCCTTTCAACCTGAAGTTCCAGTTCATCTCTGTGGTCCCACATCTTCTCTCTTCCTCCAAATGCCAGTTTCAAATCTATGTCTTCCACAAATCCTTTCTCTTCCATCCCTCTCCATCCAGTCTCCATCCCTCTGCTGAAATGATTCCTATAGTCCAGGGGTGCCCAAAGTTTTTGGCTGGAGGGCCACATCATCTCTCTGACACTGTGTAAAAAGAATCAATTTACATTTAAAATTTGAATAAATTTAC
Organism: Tiliqua scincoides; assembly: GCF_035046505.1. Classification (NCBI taxonomy): domain Eukaryota; kingdom Metazoa; phylum Chordata; class Lepidosauria; order Squamata; family Scincidae; genus Tiliqua; species Tiliqua scincoides. The sequence continues at coordinate 8,029,329 of NC_089829.1, forward strand.
ATATGTTTACATAAAAGAATATATTAAAGATGAACTTGTATGATTGAATGAATGTCTTGCAATAGCTCAAGGCCTATAAAAGGCCTTGCACAAAGCAAGGCTAGCCTTTCCTTCGCTGCCGCTGCTGCATCACAGACGTGAAACAGCAAGCAGTGGAGGGAGCCCTCATCCCACAGCTCATGCGAGAGGTCAAGCAGTCACCCTCACGCTGAGAGCCGTTGCATCGGGCCAGTTGTGGAGGGCCAGAGGCTCATTGGAGACTGGGGTCTCCCCGAGGACCGCATTGAGAGGCCTTGAGGGCCGCAAGTGGCCCCAGGGCCGGGGTTTGGTCACCCCTGCTATGTTCCAATCCTACTTAAATCCCCATGCAGTGGCAAGGGCTATGCTGCATCCCATGGGGGATTTTTGGTTGTTGGAGGTCTCCTCAGGGGCAGGGGATATTTGTCCCCATTTCCTGGGGGTAAGCCACAGCAGCCACAATGTGAACTTGGACCTGTGCTGGTGATATTGGACCTGCACAGGACTTGTGCTGCCATTGCTGAACCTGCTTTCTCTTGGGCTTGGTCTGCCCACCCCACCCCATTCTTCCTTCCTTTGTCCCTTAGGGTGCATGTGAATAACCCTGCTTACTAAAGTTCTGAGGTTCAGTCCTTAGCATCTCTGGGCAACATTGGGGAAGACCCCTCTTGGGGAGCCTGGAGAGCTGCTGCCAGTTAGTGCTGGAAGCAGTGAAGAGGACAGACTCCGCTGACTCACTGTTGAAAGCCTCAGCTAGATAGCTCAAGGTATGACTCAGCAGAAGGCAGCTTCCTTTGAGAGGAACAACTCTGCATGTGGTTCATTTGTATTTTTGAGGCATATTTGTCAGTCTGAGGTGTCAGTATGAGTAAGGAGCAGTACTTTTGATGAGTAGATAATTCATCAGTTGTTTTTTTTTTTAACTGTCTCATTCAGACACTTTCTTTGAAAAGCAGCTCCGAAACCTGCTCACTCAGATACATGGTAAAAACCATGGTAATGATTTCACCCAGTGTTTCTCAAACTGTGGGCCAGGACCCACTAGGTGGGTCGTGAGCCAATTTCAGGCGGATCCCCATTCATTTCAGTATTTTATTTTTAATATATTAGACGATGCTATCATGGTATGTGACTGCATTTGGGGAAATGTTACAGACCTATACTTTTAAAAAGCTACTAAGTATATTCTTTTAACAATGACAGTCAATGGGACTTACTCCTGGGTAAGTGTGGATAGGACTGCAGCCTAGGATTGAGAAAAAAATGTTCCTGCTTGATGATGTCACTTCCGGTCATGACATCACTTCCGGTGGGTCCTGACAGATTCTCATTCTAAAAAGTGGGTCCCAATGCTAAATGTGTGAGAACCACCAATTTAACCTGTTTTTGCCCCGCCCACAGGTATTCACACTTGGTCCCTGTTGCATATACGCAACATTGGGCGGAAATGGCTTAACCTGAGAAAACAAAGTGAATCTGTTGACCTTGGAACACTTAAAGGGTTCTTTTCTCTTGCAAACAAAATACGCAGGGCAGGAAAAGCAGAACAAAACGGGGAAATGAGAGTCATTGTGCAATGGCTAATTAAGCGCCCTGGTGTTGAAACCATTTCTTTTGAAGCAATTTCCACTTTTTGTGTTTTGGGGTTCGTTTCTGGCTCAGAACTGGTGGGGGCCTGCCAAGGAACATCACGTACCTTTATCACTTATTTGCTGTTTTCCTGTATCTGTGAGAGGAGGTGATGCTTAGTCCCAGCTGGAGAAGCTGCAACCACTGGTGTGGCTTCAGCCAGAGCTGGGATTATGACAAGCAGATTTCCCCCATTCACTTCCTTTCTCGTTCCTCTGGTTTGCTCTGCCTTCTGCTCTCCCTGAATTTTGGTTTAACTGGGGGTTTGTTTGGATGACACATTTGCCCCTTCGCTGGCCCCGTGTAAATTACAGACATGCATCTAACATTGTGCGCATGTCCTAGCATGTGTCCCCTCCCTTCCTGGTTATGTAATTATGTGGGGTTTTGCATCCAAAATACCCCTTTGCCTATGCAGAGGTCCAGTTCTGATGACCTCTCCCCACCCAACTACAGTACCAATGAAGCAAAAGGAGGGGTCAGGACGCCTTTAAAAGAGGATTAGACACGTTTCTGGAGGAAAAATCCATTATGGATTACAAGCCATGATGTGCATGTGCAACCTCCTGATTTTAGAAATGGGCTATGTCAGATGCAAGGGAGGCCACCAGGATGAGGTCTCTTGTTATCTGGTGTGCTCCCTGGGCATTTGGTGGGCCACTGTGAGATACAGGAAGCTGGACTAGATGGGCCTATGGCCTGATCCAGTGGGGCTGTTCTTATGTTCTTAAACTACAATTCCCAGGAAGCCTTGCAGGTCTCTTGTTATCTGGTGTGCTCCCTGGGGCATTTGGTGGGCTGCTGTGAGAAGCTGGACTAGGAAGCTGGACTAGATGGGCCTATGGCCTGATCCAGTGGAGCTGTTCTTATGTTCTTATGTGTTTAGTGTGCAGATACACTGATGCTGGTGCATAGCATTTGGCTGCCTGGAATAAGCATCAAATGGGCCCCCCTCTTCCATCCCCTTTTGCGTTTGTACCTCCAGTTCCTGCCTTCTCCCCTATTTCTGATAGGTGTCATTTTGCCTTTCTTCCTCTTTAGGTCACCTATAGCAGTAGGCTGCTCTGCTGTTCCTCAGATGTGGCCCCAAATCTGCTAGCACTGCATCCTGCTTCATGACAGAACTGCGTCATGCAAGCCCCTAATTGCATAGGGCTGGTCAGACGGTAAAAGTCTGGTCCAAGCCGGCCCAAGGAGCACTTCCAAATTGAATCCCAGAAAGGGATCGTGTGACGTTTGCCACAACTATCCCGCACTCTGTCCATCTCTCCAAATTCTCTCTTCCTTCGGTGTCACACGTGCAGATGGACGCATATGTGATTTTGGGCACAAGCCTATGCAGGTCTACTCAGAAGCAAGTCCTATTGAGGTCAAATGGGACTTACTTCCAGGAAAGTGTGGTTAGGATTGTGGCCTTTCTCTGTAAACTGCTTTGTGAACTTTTGTTGAAAAGTGCTATATAAGTGCTGTTAATAATAATAATAATAATAATAATAATAATAATAATAATAATGCATTGATAGAACATGCAGCCGATTGTACTTCTGCATGTAGGGTTTTCATGTGCAAGATGAGCTGATGCACCCTAGCGCACTGGGAAAACACTGTGCAAAAACAATCCTGATTCAGCAATAAATATCTAAGCTTTTACAAACAGAAATTCAGGTCTAGAAGTGCCAACGTCTAATGGGGAGAGAAAGCTCTTTTCGCAGGTAAACAGTTGCATAGCAACCTGAAAGCAAAATAGTCAGGCTGGTAACCAGGCATAAGAGATCATAGGGACACACTGAAATGAAGGCTGGGGCATGGAAACCAGTGCGGAACATTCAAGAACAAACACATACCGCAGCCTAATATAGTTATGGTTAATCAAATTGCATTTGACATGAGTACGTCTCTTCATTAATAGAGAGTAGCATTTGCAGAGCATTGTCTGATTAGGCAAAGCTCTTTCCGTATCATGACGAACTCCTTGCAACAAGTATTATGCCTGTATTGCAGATGGGGAAAAATGAGGCTGAGAGGCTTGCCTAAGGTTGCCTCTGAGTTCCTGGCAGAGGTGAGATTCATACCAGGGATCCGCAACTCAGTCTGTAGCCATGTGTACATGCCATGGCAAGAATATTAACCAGTTTGGGCAGAATAATGAGGTGAGGTTTGAATGGAGGAAACCGAGGCGCTCAGCTTAGTCACTTAACCACTGCGCCATACCAGCAATCCCTGATATTAACCAGTAGTTCTCTAAATGACTTGCCGCTCATTAGCCAAAATGCCAGAAAGTGGAAATAGCTTTCCAGCTCAGCTTCTGCAACAAAAATGAAGGAGCCATTATTCAGCTAGCAAGAGCAGATTAAGAACTATTAAAGCATGTGGTTTAGTGGCAGGATCTAAGATAACTGAATTTACTTGCTGAAAGCCTTATGAAGACTCCAGAGTCATCAATGAGTCTCATTCTTTAGAGATGTCTGAAGAAGAGATTTTATATCAAATTGGGCTATCTATGGGCATCTTGGCAATTGTTGAGATCAGTTGGCTGGGTTGCCGTTAGAGTACATCCATGTTAATTGCGGTTAGTTATCACTGTGAATAATGTACTTGAGACTTTGAGATTCTCCTGAATATAAAACTATATTGACTTGAAAACTATATATAAAAAAATGGTCCGGTCCGGCCCATCAAGAAGATCAATTGAAGCTGTTGCCCCAGGGCCTAATCCTATCCAATTTTCCAGCACCGGTGCAGCCACAATGCAACCCCAAGGTAAGGGAACCCATGTTCCCATACCTTAAGGAGGCCTCTGTGACTGCTGCCCCACCACAAGATGCAGTGCATGCCCCATTGGCACAGTTGCACTGGCACTGGAAAATTGGATAGTATTTGGCCCTCAGGCAGCAGATTGATGGAGGGCACCCATCTCTGTCCACCCCTGTTCTTCCTCATCCTTCTACTCCCTGGATTGGAAAAAGAAGAAGGGTACAAAGATGAAATGGGGAAGAGAGTGTTGAATGAGAGCATTGGACAGTGGGAGGAACAGAGGCTGGCACATTGGCAGAATTGGGCATGCCTCCTCAGGTGTTAGGCCCTGGAAATGGTTGGCCTTGGAAATGGTTATGTCTTCAATAGTGTTCACATGTATTATTTGCAGTTGACTATCGAGAAGCATTATAGTTGAGCACAGCACCAACAAAACCTCTGTTCTCGCTTTCCCCCGAAGATCTTTTGCATCAGCCTTTGCCTCCTCCTTGCCACAGAGCTGCTTGGTCTAGAAGCAACCACCTGCAAACCATGGGAGTACCAAATCAAAGAGAACTGTTGTCCGAAGTGTGGGATCGGTAAGTAGATCTGCTTTGAATTGCATCAGACAGGTCAGTTTTCAATTTTGCTAGACAAGGACAGTGCACAGGTCTATCTGCTCACCTTCGTACGATATAAATTTAACTGAAAATGGCTTTCCCCACAGAATTCTGGGAATTGTGATTTCGTAAGAGGGCTGAGAAGTCTCAGTTAGACATCCTGACTCCCCCAACCTACAATTCCCTGGGGAGAGCAATGACTATAATGTCAGTCTGTTATGTGGATACGTCTGTTATATGGGACAAAATGTTGATCTTTGTCCCGTATTATGCAATCCTATACACACTTACCTGAGAGCCCCATTGAATACAGTGGTTGGCAACCTTCAGTCTCGAAAGACTATGGTACAAGCCTACAGTACCCGGTATTCTGAGGAGGTCTCCCATCCAAGTACGAACCAGGCCTGACCCTGCTTAGCTTCCAATATCAGACAAGATCGGGAGATAGTGTTCAGTATAGGGAGATGGTTGCCAACCTTCAGTCTGGAAAGACTATGGTATCAGCCTACAGCACCCGGTATTCCGAGGTGGTCTCCCATCCAAGTACTAACCAGGCCTGACCCTGCTTAGCTTCCAATATCAGACAAGATCGGGAGATCAGTATAGGGAGATGGTTGGCAACCTTCAGTCTGGAAAGACTATGGTATCAGCCTACAGCACCCGGTATTCCGAGGTGGTCTCCCATCCAAGTACTAACCAGGCCTGACCCTGCTTAGCTTCCGAGATCAGACGAGATCAGGCATGTGCATACACATGGATCGGATTGAATGGTTAACAGGGACAGATCCAAGGGGGGGCGCCATAGGTGTGCCCCCCAAAAAACTGTTGTGCCAGTGGGAAAGGGTGCCCGCTGGGATGGGGAGCAAGCCCAAGCACGGCTGGGAGCCCAGGACTACCTGCCTGGAAGAAGCGGCTCCAGAGGGCAGAGTCAAAATGGGAGTCCAGGTCTTCCCAGCAGGTAGCTCTGAGCTCCAAGTTCAGATGGGAGCACAGGTCCTCAGCCACAGAGGCCAAAGTTCAACCAGAAGACCTGGTTTACCCCTCTGGTTGACCTGGGCTCTGGAGTTAAGGCAGTGTTCATACTTCACCCCCCCCCCACCCAACACAAACACTGGATCTGCCCCGATGTGGCAGGGACATTTTGGAGCAGGACGAGACAAGAACCACCCTTATTCTCCCCAATCCCAAAGTCAGACAATACATTATTTAGGATTAAGCAAAAAAACAAAAACAAAAAAAACACACACAATTAAAAAAGCAAGTTCTTGAATTCTGCTGAATTCATCATCGGACAGAAGGTAAGCAACAATGTAAGAGGGAATCTAGAGAACTCTCTGGAACTCAGGACCCCACTTGGTAGACCTGGCCTCCCAGTCTTTCATTCTTAGCTCTCCTTCTTTGGTGTTCCCCCCACATGGTGTCACCCAGTGTGGTCCACTTCCCCTGCACATCCTAGTGATTCCACTAGTCTCATTGTCTCCTGTCTGTGGATTGTGAATTTTTCTGTTAATGGACAACACAGTGACCTAAGACATTGAGATCCCTGCTCATGAATGTCTCAGAAAGCATGAGAGGGATCCCCAAAACATGAGAGAAATCCCCATTATGATCCTCTGAGGAAAACGTTCAAGTGCCCATTCTGGGTTGTGAACGAAACACAAGGAATGCTTCACTGGCAGCCCACATGTTACAAGCACCAAATGAACCTCTTTGTCGTAGGAGAACGAGTCTCGAGACACTGCACGGTTGATCTGGGGACCACCTGCCTTCCCTGCACAGAGGGCACCTACACGGACCACCCCAATGGCTTGACAGAGTGCCTCAGATGTCACAGCTGCGATCCAGGTACAGTAAAAAATAAAGACTCGATGTGGGATGCATTTATCTCAACTTGTCCGTATTTCTGGCTATGCAGAGGGGCTTAGTTCAAGTTGCAGTTTACTCTCAAGAAAATAATGCTCAAAACTGCTCCATAGCTTTCACCACTGAAAGGACCTTATCTTTGATGCAAAATCAGTATGTCCAACTTCTGTAGATGGCTGTCCTGTCAGATTTGATTAAAACTGCCTCTGTTCTGAACGATCTATTCCAGTGTTTCTCTAATTGTCAGTCAGGACCCACTAGGTGGGTCACAAACCAATTTCAGGTGGGACCCCATTCATTTCAATATTTTATTTTTAATATATTAGACTTGGTGTGATGTGATGGTATGTGACTGCATTTGGGGGAAATGTCACAGATTTGTACTTTTAACAGGCTACTATGAAGATGCTTTTAACAATGATAGTAAATGGGACTTGCTCCTGAGAAGTGTGGGTAGGAATTCAGCCTAGGATTGTTAAAAATTTTCCTGCATGGTGACGTCACTTCTGGTCATAACATCACTTTCGGTGGGTCCTGACAGATTCTCATTCTAAAAAGTGGGTCCCAGTGCTAAAGGAGTGAGAACAACTGATCTATTCAGATTGACTTCCTTGGCAGCCTCTCAGTATTTCATAGAATCATAGAGCTGGAAGGGTCACTCTGAACAGAAGAAGCTTGAAAATAGTGTTGTCCCTGAAGCGATGTACATGGATTAGAATGTCTCTGCTAGTGTAGCTTGTACTGCTCTGTTGCATGATGAAATGGTTGGCAACCTTCAGTCTCGAAAGACTATGGTATAAGTCTACAGCACCCGGTATTCCCAGGCGGTCTCCCATCCAAGTACTAACCAGGCCTGACCCTGCTTAGCTTCTGAGATCAGACGAGATCGGGCATAATGAATGGAGCTTCATTTCCTGAAAAGGTCTCCCTTGCATCAGATTCAAAACAAACATCTGATCATGGCTTCCTCCTTCCTTAGCACCTTGAATGTTAACAGTGGTTGTATCCAGGCCCCGGGGCTTTTCTTAGAGTGTCCTTTTTTCTCCCCAAGTCCTGAACTATGCTGAGCTTACAAAAGATCAACAGGAAATAAACCTGATGTATTCCACAGGGCAGGGAGTTCCACAGGTTACTATCACAGTCCCTTTTGCTTACGATTTTGCAGAGATATGTTTGTTGCACAGAGATGATCCGTCCTGTTTCACCCTTTTAGGCAAAAGTATCATATGAGTCTGTGTGTATTTACGGGCCCTCTTCTAGATGCTCTTTTCAAAAATCTCCTTGACTATCCTCTTCTGTCTCCAGCTGTAACTCCATCAACATCATAAACGCTCAGTCTCTTCCACTGGGTAGGACTCAGCAAGGGATGCCTCTATACACCAGGATCCCTCCAGCTCTGTGATTCTGTACCTCTGTACTTGCAGGATCTCACCTGAGAATCAAAGAACCATGTACCTATACCAAGAACACTGTGTGCTCCTGCAGCCCAGGTTACTTCTGCATTCTTTCCAGTGATGGGGGATGTGAATTGTGCCAGAAACACACAGTCTCTCGTCCTGGTTATAAGGTGACACAGCCAGGTAAGATGCAGAATCATCATGAAGATGCTCCCCTGGGAGGATCCATTCATTTCTATTGCCGTGCCTCTTAGACCGTACTGCATGTTGACCGTGATTTTGTGTGAGTGTAGAAAAGCCACAGAATGCAGCACTGCTGGTCGGTTTGCCAAGCTAAATTTTCTTTCCTTCCTGCCCCAGGATCATACCCCCTGCAGCCCTGGAATTGCCCCCTCCCTACCCCTGGATCAGCCCTGGCCCTCCCTTGCTCCCTCCATTTGCATGCTCATCAGCCCCTCCTGTTCACCCCAGTGCGGAGATCACTCCTTCCCTCCTGCCCCTGAGTTTCCCACTGCCTCAGCCCCCTGATTGCCCTCTCTCCAGCCCCTCCTGCCTCCATTCACAGCCCCTCCAGTCGATTGCCCTATTGATCTTTTCTTTCCTTGCTTTCATTTGAAAAGGCAGGGAGGGTGGAGGAAGGGAGGCAAAAAGTGAAGTGGGGAGACTGGCTGCCTAGAGTGACCTTTCTCCACTTCCTTCCTTCACTCTCCATGCCTTTTCAAATGGTAGGTTGAGGAAGGGAGGGGAAGCTTAATCACCTCTTACTTACTTATCCTTACTTACTGCCGTGGTGACCATGTTGCAGGGTCCTGCCTGGACCAACCATGCTAGGTGGGATTGGCTGGGGATGGTTGGTTGGCAACCTTCAGTCTCGAAAGGCTATGGTATAAGCCTACAGCACCCGGTATTCCCCGGCGGTCTCCCATCCAAGTACTAACCAGGCCTGACCTTGCTTAGCTTCCGAGATCAGACGAGATCGGGCATGTGCAGGGTAATAGTTGCTGAGGAAGTGCACTAAAGGGCAAAACGTGGCTGTCCAGCTGTGTGGTCCAATCAAAGATGCATGGTTTGTGAGAAGGATCATGCAGAGTGAAGTCCCAATTTTTGGGAAAGCCACCCACTCCTGAGCTCAGTGGCTGCCTTTGGTGTCAGCGGTGGGATTTGCAAGCTTGGTACCTGAAAAGTCATGCATTGGGAAGGATCAGGGTCAATATGAGAGAGACCAACACATCTCACGGATCGAATGCTATATGTTGTACTCAGATGGTTCTCATATTCAACCTGTGGCTTTTCTAGATAATGTGACTCAGGTATCAGGGCTGTGAACAACCCTTTCTCTGGTACCTTGGAAAGCTGTCGTCTGTGACATCACTAGGGTTTGCGACACCCGTTGTGGGAAACCAGCCATCACCCCCATGATGGACCTCCTCCCACGCAGTGGGCATGGGTGAGCATGGTGATGCACCATTGCCCCGCCCCTGCAGGGTTTTTGGCTATAGCTTTTGTTAGAATAGAGATATTTCAGTGTGGTTTGTTTCACTGCATTGTGCATGAAATTACGCATCAAATGATATATAATATGATGATATTATTTGAAAATATCAGGATTTTAAAATTTTTTGGCCAATAGTAGTGTCATCTCCCTGAGCCCGTGACCTCGGGCTGCCTGCAGTATCTAATGATGCTACTGGCTGTACTCAGTCAGGATAGACATTCCTGAGCTAAGAAGCCAGAGGTCTGACTCTGTAGAAGGCATGTCCACGGACACAATTAAGACTGGACCAATAAAATTAGTGGTAAAGTCCACATTTTACTTGCAGAGAGTCCCAGGTTCTAATAATAATAATAATAATAATAATAATAATAATAATAATAATAATAATACAGGTATTTCTATACTGCCTTTCTTGGTCCTCGGATTTCTCCTTAGACTTCATTCAAGGCGGTTTACATAGGCAGGCAATTTAAATCCCCATAGGGATTTTTACAATTTGAAAGAAGGTTTCTATTTTTCAGGAAACCACAACATTCAGATGTTTCTTTCTTGATCTGATCGCACATTCTGGCCTCCATCCTCCCATGCTCAGAGCAGATGGAATAGCTCTGCTCAGCTTGTCAGGTGCTTCAAGGTCACACGGTGCCGGTGGCCTCGAACTGGCGACCTTTGGCTGTTATCTTCAGGCAAATGGAGGCTCAGCCCTCTAGACCAGACCTCCTGCCCAATCCAGGTTCCATCCTGGCACTGAGTGTCTCCATCTAGGGCTGGGAAAGATGCCTATGCCTGAAAGGCTATAAAGATTCTGCCAGTCAGTGTTGACAATACTGAGCTAGAGGAACCACAGTCAGACTCAGCAAGCAGCTTCAGAAGCTCGGTTGTGGAACACCTGCTTTGAATGCAGAAGGTCTTGGGTTCAATTCTTAGCAGTGATTCCAGGTAGGGCAGGGAAAGCCCCCATGGCTGAAACCCTGGAGAGCAGCTACCAGTCAGCGTTGAGTTAAATGAACCAAAGTCAGACTCAGTGGCAAGGCCCCTGCAAGGCCCCCCTCCTCCCAGGCGAAGCCATTCCGGCATACGTCCTGTTTTGCTCCCATCTCCTGAAATGGCTCCAAAGTGGAGATGGAGGGGTCTCTTGCATGCTGCTGCGGTGAGGCTCCCTGCAAAACTTAGTGCTTTGCACCCCCTCTAGCTACGCCACTGGTCAGACTCCGCATAAGGCAGCTTCCTATATAACTTCTTGTCTTTTGTTTACAGGCACAGAAACCTCCGATACCAAATATGAGCCCTGTCCTCCTAAAACATTTTCAGTCACTGAAAACGCCTCCCTCTGTCAACTTTGGACCAAGTAAGAACCTTGAGCCTTTTCTGCTGCTGTGATACTGCTGCATGAGTGTCTGATGTTACGCCTTCCTAAATTCTCCATGTCTCTTTCCTGCGACAGACTGTTTCCTTCCTGTTATGCTGGAAAAGTCAGAGAAAGACCAAAATTGTCATTGCATTATTGGGAGGGAGAGGGGGGTCCAAGTTCGCTTTGCTTTTTTGGTGCCCTTTTGCTTCTGCTCTTAGGAGACCATGGGAGGAGCATGATTGGTCTATAATCAATAGAGGCAGGAGGTCTGGTCTAGAGGTTTGAGCCTCCATTTGCCTGAAGATAACATCCGAAGGTCGTCAGTTCGAGGCCACCGGCACCGTGCGATCTTGAAGCAGCTGACAAGCTGAGCCGAGCTATTCCATCTGCTCTGAGCGTGGGAGGATGGAGGCCAGAATATGCGGCCAGATCAAGAAAGAAACATCTGTTGTGGTTGTGGTTTCTTGAAAGATAGAACCTTTCAAATTCCCTATGGGGATTTAAATTGCCTGCCCATGTAAACCGCCTTGAATAAAGTCTGAGGAGAAATCTGAGGACCTAGAAAGGTGGTACAGAAATACCTGTATTATTATTATTATTATTATTATTATTATTATTATTATTATTATTATTATTATTATTATTGGGGGGATGGATGGACTCAAGTGCTGGGACTTGCAGAGTTCATTAAAGTGACCCTAATTCTCTTTCCATCCCTGGAACACTGAACGCTAAATGCAGAAGTTCAGCTTTGTTGACTAGCAGCAGGGCATCTGAGAGGAATTTTATCAGGGGGTACAAAGTTTCTTTTGGACCCCTTTGGAAAGAGGGAGGGGTGAAACGGAGCTGGGGAGGGTGGTGACGGGCAAGCAGAACAGGGGCAGGGAGGGGCGAAACAGGTTAGGGGGAGTGTAAAGGCAGCTGGAAAAGTCTTTGGAGCCCAGGTCTACCCACCATCAATAGTGTCCCCAGCATCCCGTATGGGCAACAAGTCTGAGTAGATAGGAAAACATAAGATCCTAGGAAATTTCTGGGTCCCCTCCTTTGTCTCTTGGGCCCCCCTTTGGACCCTGGGCCCGGGTACAAATTACCCCCTTTACCCCCCTCTCCTAGGCCCTGACTAGCAGCACAACCCTCTGCAAGTCTACTCAGAAGCGAGTCCTTCTGTGTTCAGTGGGGCTGATTCCCAGGAAAGTGTGCCTAGGACTGCAGCCTCAGTTTAGCTGAAGAGGTAAAATGCATCCGAATCAGTTGGAAGAGAACTTGCAAATTAACTCAGCAGTGCTTTAGAGGTCTGGCAGTGCTTTGCCAAGGCGACGAACTCTTCAAGGACATTTTTGCCAGAGTCACGGCACCAGAATTCTGCCACACTCCCCCCCCCCCAGCTGCGCCCTCTCTAGAAGTGCTGGTTGAAAAGCCCTGCTCTAGTTTCCAAACCTCACAGTGGGCACAGCCCTCCTTGAGATCCCTGCTGACCTCTTTGAATCTCTGTTCCAGCTGCAGCGAAAAAGGCTTGAAGGAGAAAAGGGCTGGCAGCAATACATCAGATGCCGTCTGCGAGCCCCACGAGCGCAGTCACACAGCCACAGTTGCTGCATCTGCCTCTTTGGTGATTCTGGTCTTGCTTGTTGTCGGCATCTTGGTGTACCTAATAAGGCGGAAGAGCAGCGGAAAAGGTAGGTGGGTGGAAGATCAGTGGCACCCAGGGGCACAGTTATTTTAACACCCCCCTACCCCTGCAGAAGGTCTTAGAAAGTCACTTCCCAGTTTTCAGCAACTAACAGAAGAGCTTTTCTAAGACCACCGGAAAACCTTCTGGGGGTTGGGAAAGCTGTGCGTGGGCTACCCGGGCCTCAGAAGCCCTCCAAAAAGCACCCATCTGACCCCCATGGCATGGCACCTGTGGCATTTGACCACCCTGGACTCCTTAGCTATGCCACTTGTGGCAGAATGGACTCTGTTGCTACAAATCCACATTCTGCAACTACTTCTAGCCCCCTTTGCCTCTGAGACCTTCCAGAGCAGTTAAGAACATAAGAACAGCCCAACTGGATCAGGCCATAGGCCCATCTAGTCCAACTTCCTGTATCTCACAGCGGCCCACCAAATGCCCCAGGGAGCACACCAGACAACAAGAGACCTCATCCTGGTGCCTTCCCTTGCATCTGGCATTCTGACATAACCCATTTCTAAAATCAGGAGGTTGCGCATACACATCATGGCTTGTACCCCGTAATGGATTTTTCCTCCAGAAACTTGTCCAATCCCCTTTAAAAGGTGTCCAGGCCAGACGCCATCACCACATCCTGTGGCAAGGAGTTCCACAGACCAACCACACGCTGAGTAAAGAAATATTTTCTTTTGTCTGTCCTAACTCTCCCAACACTCAATTTGAGTGGATGTCCCCTGGTTCTGGTGTTATGTGAGTTGAATAAAGGAACCTGTTTTATAGGCCGTCTTCTAAAAAGTGCACTTCTGAGACCCCTTTCCATTTCCTTTGCAGACAAGCCTGGAAAACCGGTGAGTACATCTTCTGAGTCTTCCTATCATGCCTCCCTTAAATGCCCCTTCTTTCTGCCCCTCTGTCCTTCACTGTGTATGTATGTAGAACCTTTACTGGCATAAACAAACTATGAAATCTAAGGATCTCTCTCTATATATAGAGAAAAAGAGAGTTGGACATGAGGACTTCTGAGAGGCAAGGAGGCTGCATGTGGCCTCCCTGTGCCTCAGAATACCTCCCAGATGCAACCAGAAGACTCTTCAGGTGGCCCTTTCAGGCACGGGGTCAACACTCATGTTGTATTGAACCCATGGGTGTGGAACTCACAGATGAGAAGAGCCCACAGTGTGCCACTTTTCAACAGAGAAGTTCACAAAGTGGTTGACATAGTAAAATAAATCAATAAATAGTTCCCTGTCCCCAAAGTATTCATACTAAAAGACAGTGGCAGCAGCCACTGGAAAAGATGCTATGCTGGGGTGAAAAGGGACAGTTGCTGTCCCCGTTCTAAATAGAAGATGACACCATTTTAAGAGATTCTTCTTTGCCCAGTTAGCAGGTGTGTGTGTGTGTGTGTGTGTGTAAGAGTGGAAGAAAATATGTGGAGGAGAGGAGAGTAGTAAGCTAGAGCATCTCTCCTGTCCTCCACACTTCATCCCATTCCCCCTCTTCCTTTTATAAGGCAGGGAATGGGAAGAGCCAAGGCTGACCCTTTATCAGGTAAGTGAGAAGCACTTGGCATGCTGCCTCAGGTGCAGGAAGGTCTTGGGTTCTAATCATGGCCTGATCCTATTGGTTCAAAATGGCTTAGGGATTTAGTTCCTCTGTATAACCTTTCTTTTTCACTTCACTTTCTTTTTAAAGCAAGAAGCAAATGGAGACTACGTCCATGTTCAAGAGCTGGACACCAATGTAAGGACACCTATGCAGGAAACGGCTCCAAACCTTGGGGAGCCGAGTTACGCATGAAGCTGAATCGCTCAGGGAATCGAGCCAGGGAAGGACAGACACGGAGCATTCGGCCTCCATTCTGCTCTTTGCCGCTTTCCATCATGGACTCATCTTCTGCACCAGCATTCTAAGGACTTGTTTTCCTCTTGAGGAAGGAGAAGGACAGAACACACTGAAGCAAAGAAGAAGGCAGAGGGATCGTCAGGGACAGAACTGTGGTGGCAGAAGAGAGCTGTAGAAAAGGGAGATAAGATGGGAAGCGAAAGGAACTTCACTACAAAGATAAAAGGAAGTTAGCCTCAAAAGCGCACATCTAGAGAGAATAAAAACATTGCTTTTTTTGCAATGCTAAGTATGTGAGTGGGCTAACACATCTCTGAATTTGAAGGATGCCGTTGTTTTTAAAAGGGGTTCTATAGTAATGGGACATTTTATAAGGTGGAGGTCAAGTTCGTGGCCCTTTAGATCCTTCTCTCCTGAAATATATTCCTAAGGAAAATAAATCACTGAGGGCGCAATCTGAACCCCTTATGTCAGTACTTTCCAGCACTGGCATAGCGGTGCCAATGGGACATGTGCTGCATCCCATAGTTGGGTGGCACTCACGGAGGCCTCCTCAAAGTAAGGGAATGTTTGTTCTCTTACCTCAGAGTTGCATTGCCCTTATGTCAGTGGTGGAAAACACTGACATAAGGGGTTAAGATTGCACCCTAACTATGCTTACTCTAAAGGAAGACACACTGGGTTCAAATGGACTTCTTCCCAGATGAGGGTGCAACTTAAATTTGCTTTGAATTGCAGGTGGGGGGGGGGAAGCCACTGTCAAAGCTTGGATTACCAAATCAGAGGGTGCTTAACTGAACTGTGGAGCTTACCACTGAGCAAAGATCTGACCTGGTGAGAGATCTGCAGAGGCAAACTCTGGGGTCCAAATCTGCCCCCCCCCAGCTTGGAGATGATCGCCCTAAATTGGGGTCTTAGCAGAAAACAACCCCCAGGGCCCAATGCTGCTTCATCAACCAGACCACAGGACTTCTGTGGAAACTATGGAAATTATATCGCTTGGAAACCTTATGACTTTATCATAGTCATGATAAAGAAGAGGGAACACAACCCAACTGCATTATGGGATCAATTGTCATTTTTTAAAAAAACCAATCCTATGGTAACTATATATCTTGAATTTATCTGAAATAAACTGTAAGCCAGTGGATTGTAACTCAAGTTTATCAAGTCACGTAGATGAACTCGGGGTGCCGTCAGTAGCAAAATCTGTCTGTATTGTAAACTTGTGTTGTGCTGCAACAATCTTGTGCTGTTGAAATGTTGTATGGGTTGCATTTCGTGTGCTTCTGCCTCTCGCATTTAGAGCATCTCCAAATTATGCCCTGCAGTCAGTGGCAATCCTAAGTTTTGCGTCACACGGTGTGGGAGGCCAGCACATCACCCCCAGGATGAACCTCCTCCCCCGCAGTGGGGAGGGCAACGCCCCGGTGGTGGGCGTGGTGATGTACCATCGCTCTGCCCCCAAGCTAGTTTTTAGGCTATATGATAGAATAGAGATATTTCAGTGTGGTTTGTTTCATTGCATTCTTCATGAAATTACACATCGAATGATATATAACATGGTAGTATTATTCGAAAATACCAAGATTTAAAACATTTTGGCCAGTTTTTGCCCCCCCCCAGTGCATCACCTGGAGTGGCCTGCAGCCCCCCATCCTCCTAGCGACCCACTGCCTGTAGCGACCCATCTGCCAACCAACCCATGTTGATTAATAATCTGAGCCCATAAGTATTACCTTGGTATGCAACCCCCTCACTTCTTCCTGTTTTCCCAACGTCCCTGCCCATATTCCCATGTTCCCGCTGATGCCTTGGCTCACTACTGTGGAAAACGGTGCTTGGATTAATCTAAAACACATGTTGAAGGACTGCTGTCTCCCAATTGAGCCTGCCTGAATCTCACCCGGTGACAGCGACACCTGACAGAGCTTTCTTGGTAGCAGAACATAGACAGTGAAACTTCCTTCCCCTTGAAGTCCCCTTGAGAAATGGGCTATGTCAGAATGCCAGCTGCAAGGGAGGGCACCAGGATGAGGTCTCTTGTTATCTGGTGTGCTCCCTGGGGCATTTGGTGGGCCGCTGTGAGATACAGGAAGCTGGACTAGATGGGCCTATGGCCTGATCCGGTGGGGCTGTTCTTATGTTCTTAACTACAATTCCCAGGAAGCCTTGCAGGTCTCTTGTTATCTGGTGTGCTCCCTGGGGCATTTGGTGGGCCGCTGTGAGATACAGGAAGCTGGACTAGATGGGCCTTTGGCCTGATCCAGTGGGGCTCTTCTTATGTTCTTAACTACAATTCCCAGGAAGTCTTGCAGGTCTCTTGTTATCTGGTGTGCTCCCTGGGGCATTTGGTGGGCCGCTGTGAGACACAGGAAACTGGATTAGATGGGCCTATGGCCTGATCCAGTGGGGCTGTTCTTATGTTCTTAAGTCTTCTTGGCCCCCACACTACAGTTTTGCTGCTTTCTTTTTTAGTATCACTATCTTTCATCCTGAATTTTGTCACTGTTTGCTTTGCTTGTAAGTTCAATAGAACTTACTCCCACGTAAATGTGTATAGGATCACCACCTGAGTGATCTAGGGTCAAATCCTATCCAACTTTTCAGCACTGCTGTAGCCGTGCCAATGGGGTGTGTGCTGCGTCCTATGGTGGGCAGGTAGTATACAAGGTAAGGGAACATTTGTTCCCTTGCCTCAGGAATACATTGCCGCTGGAATGTTGCAAAGGATTGGGCCCTTAAATAACAGCACAGTCCTAGTATATGCATGTTTTCTCAGAAGTAAGCCCCACTATGTTTTGTGGGACTTACTCCTAAGAAATATACAGGATTTCAGTATGAGGCTGCAATCTGTTGAAAAACATACCTGTCTATAAGTGTGTCTTATAGGGACTTATCAATGGAACTTATTTCTGTGATTATGTCCATACAATTGCATTGTAAGTCCCATTGAAACATCAACTACTTTCTAGAAAAAAAAGGCACTTGAGGGGGGACATGACTGAGATGTACAAAATTATGCAGGGGGTAGATAGAGTGTATAGAGCAGGGGTGCTCAATAGGTGGACCGCGATCTACCGGTAGATCGCCAGGCAAAATGAGTAGATCGCGGAGACCTGTCTCTCCAAACTGTTAATATGTCAGTTTCGTCTAGTCCCTGTTGGTCTCTCCCTGCTGGTCTCAGGGCGCAGCCACAAAGAGTTTCGGGGGGCTGGGAGTGGGGAGCTCCTCCCCCTACAGTGCAGCAAGGCTGGGCATGTGCCTCTTGGGGGGACCTGTGGCTGCCCCCAGTATGTGGGGTGGGGAGAGAGGAGAGGCCTCCCGTGTGCTTCCTGAAGCATCTGGTGGGCCACTGTGGGGCACAGGAAGCTGGACTTGGTGGGCCTCCTCTGACCTGGTCCAGCAGGGGCTCCATACATCAAAGGGGGTGTCTGTTAGACGCTTCCTTCCCCCCTGGTAGACCTCCGGGCCTTGCTGGGTTTCAAAGTAGCTCTCGAGCCAAAAAAGTGTGAGCACCCCTGGGATAGAGGGTTGTTCTTTTCCCTCTCACAAAGCATTAGAACCAGGGGACGTCCACTAAAACTGAGTGTCAGGAGAGTTAGAACAGACAAAAGGAAATATTCCTTAATTCATTGTGTAATTAGTCTGTGGAACTCCTTGCCACAGGATGTGAGCAGCCAAGCACAGGGCATGTTGGACAGCGACAAAACCTGGGAATGCTCGAGAGGTCATGACTTGTGTTAGGAACAAATGCTGCAAACCAGAGGAGACCATCAGGCCCTGCTGAGTCAGAGGGACTGCCAAGGCCAAGGGATGCCAAGGGATGCCAGTGTGGCTGCTCATCCTTGCTGCATCTCAGCAGCTACCCCTTCTGCAAGCTGGGTTCCATTGTCAACCACCTGCACCCTTCCCTCAGACCTCAATATAACCCAGGGATTCCTGGAAGTCTAGCTGGATGCATCTATAAGTTGACCAACTGTATTGAAAAGGAGGTTGAATTACATTCTGTGTCCGTGTTTATGGGCGACTGAACATTCACACAGTCTGCCAACTTTTCCTAGACCCCTTTCCAAGGGTAACTCAGTCCTCCTGCCTCCCAGTCTCATACCATCACCATGATCATCCCATGAGGGGAACGGTGCTTTCCTTCTGGACTCTGCATGTTGTATAGGGTTGACAACTATTTATCAGTTTGGACATTATACTGAAGGAGAATTAAAATAATAATGAGAGGCTGAAGAAAGAAAATTGATCTGTTTATTTAAGAGCACTCTTGGACAGAGTTCCCTTGTGTGAGTGGAGTCTGCAAAGAATGTAGGGGGGGGCATACCTGTGGATCCCATATCCATGGTTTCAGTTAACCGCAGATCAGGTCCGTGCCCTGTCATGCGCGCCCCCACTTGTGCCCCCTCCAGAAGGGCTTTGGCAGGTGCAGCTCAACATGAAAGGATTTAAAAAGCACCACCTGCTCAAATTCCTCCATTAAAAGCACAGGCACTCTGTCTTCCATTGCCTTACCAATGCACCCCCCCCCCATTCCCTCCCGGGTCACCCTGGGTCAGAGTAAAATGTCCCAACTAAGGGCCCAATCCTATCCAACTTTCCAGCACCAGTGCAATGCAGCCCCAAGGTAAGGGAACAAATGTTCCCCTACCTTGAGGAGGCCTCTGTGACTGCCTCCCCAACACAGGATGCAGTGCACACCCCATTGGCACGGTTGTACTGGCACTGGAAAATTGGATAGGATTGGGCCCTAACAGAGTAACTCAAGAAACTGCTTGCTTGCTTGCTTGCTTTCTTTCTTTCTTTCTTTCTTTCTTTCTTTCTTTCTTTCTTTCTTTCGAAGGAGAGATTTTGTACTAATGCATAGCAAAGCTTTACATTCATATAGCAGGCCTGTGATTATTAGAATCATGTACTAGTTCAGGGTTCAATCCTATCCAATTTTCCACAGCTGATGCAGCTGTGCCAATGGGGCATGTTCTGCATCCTGTGGTGGGGAGGCAGTCACAGACGCCTCCTTAGGGAATGGGAACATTTGTTGCCTTACCTTGGGGCTGCATTGCAACTACACCAGTGCTGGGAAATTGGATGGGATTAGGCCCTCAGTTGCCGGTGCTTCACTGTGCCCTAGGGCCTTGTTCAATGTGGTGGACGAATTATATGTGCTTTGTATGTGTATACATATGTTGTATGTGTTTTGTAAGTTTTCTCTTGAAAATAAAAATAGAATGGGATGAAAACAAGTTAACAGAGTGTGGGGGTTGTGTGATCTGGATCGGAACAGTGACGGCAAAATATTAAAGCCTTCCCGCTGTGGTCCTGATCTGGTCCATGTCTCCTTTGTGCTATTTAAAAACGCACAACTCACACACAGAAACAGAAGGGTCGACAGGCAAGTTTAACGTAATGTCTGTTTTGACCCTAACAGTTCAGCTTCTATTGTAGGATTGGCAGGGCCTGAGGGTGTGGTGCGGGAACCAACTCTTGACTTGCTCTGGAGACAGGGACCTCATTTGACATGATTTTGCCATGGAGTTGGGGAGGGAAGCTGGAATTGCAGACCCTTCTATTGTGTGGCCAACAACTGGGTTTCCCCCAAGTCAGGGAGCTCCCGGGATATGGCGTTTGTTCATAGGTTCAGATATGCTGTGCAAGAGATATGGGGCTGCTCATGGAATTTTCTGGGAAACAAATGCCAAGAATCATCCCAGGAGCCAGCCAGCAAGAGGGGCAATTGCCAGAGATATGACTCAAGTCCCGCAACTTGCTCCCAAGTAGGACTTAATTCCCATCAATCATTGATTCAGACTTTACTTGGAACCGAGTGGCAGTTACTTTGGACTCAACTCAGGACTCAAAGCCACTTTCATGTCTGAGTCACTGTATGTGTGTTCTTGCTACTTTACTGGGGCTTCTGTGTAGCACTACAAGGCCTCTTAGGCAATCTGGAAGTGAACACAATCACCAGGGAAAGGTGAGTGAATCACCAGGGCGGCAGTGAAGAAGGCCAATTCTATGCTTGGGATCATTAGGAAGGGTATTGAGAACAAAACGGCTAATATTATAATGCCGTTGTACAAATCTATGGTAATGCCACACCTGGAGTATTGTGTCCAGTTCTGGTTGCCGCGTCTCAAAAAAGACATAGTGGAAATGGAAAAGGTGCAAAAGAGAGCGACTAAGATGATTACGGGGCTGGGGCAGCTTCCTTACGAGGAAAGGCTATGGTGTTTGGGCCTCTTCAGCCTAGAAATGAGACGCCTGAGGGGGGACATGACTGAGACATACAAAATTATGCAAGGGAAGGACAGAGTGGATAGAGAGATGCTCTTTACACTCTCACATAACACCAGAACCAGGGGACATCCACTAAAATTGAGTGTTGGGAGAGTTAGAACAGACAAAAGAAAATATTTCTTTACTCAGCGTGTGGTCGGTCTGTGGAACTCCTTGCCACAGGATGTGGTGATGGCATCTAGCCTGGACGCCTTTAAAAGGGGATTGGACAAGTTTCTGGAGGAAAAATCCATTACGGGGTACAAGCCATGATGTGTATGCGCAACCTCCTTATTTTAGAAATGGGCTATGTCAGAATGCCAGATGCAAGGGAGGGCACCAGGATGAGGTCTCTTGTTATCTGGTGTGCTCCCTGGGGCATTTGGTGGGCCGCTGTGAGATACAGGAAGCTGGACTAGATGGGCCTATGTCCTGATCCAGTGGGGCTGTTCTTATGTTCTTATGAACACAATCACCAGGGAAAGGTGAGAAGTGTCTGCCTTGCCTGGGTGATTGTGCTGTGGTCAGTGCCTCCTGACTGCCTATGGCACTTTGATCATTGCTGATCAACCGGGTGGCAGGGAGCAGACATCCAGAAGTGCCTGCCATTGGGGGGATTGTTTTACAACTCCCCCCCCCCCCACACACACACACCTCACAACCACCTCCCTCTTTTCTTTCAATTTGGCTCAGAGACTTGAGTTGTGACTTGAGGCTTGGACTTGACTGGAGAATTTGAGCGTGAGACTTGAGGGTAGAGACTTGAGACTTAGGGTTAGGGACTTGAATACTTCACTTGCAATTGCTCCGATGAACCAAAGCTGTGACCTTCCTGCCGGCCTGTGGGATCTGAAACTTCTTACCATCAGCCCAGTTCGCTAGCCTGGGTCATGCTCTCCTGACAAGCACCCCATGCGCTGGTGTAAACAATCTCACGTGTCACAACCAAAATGCAGGGCAAAGCTTTATCAGGCAGCAATTCCAGGACGGCAATTGTGAGCCGTTCCAGGAGAAGGCCACATTCTGTGAAACCTCAAAAGCTCTAGGGATCAGAACATGCCCTTCCTAGGTGCCGACAAAAATGAAAACTAATTAAAGTGATCACACCTGTCCATTTGATGGGCCATTAACGTAAAGCCACTTCAATGGACTCATGTTAACAATTAGTTTGGGTCTAATAATGTTTGCAATGTGCTTCTAGATCTTCTGATAGCAGGGGTGTAAAATCCTTTTGTATTATCAGTCTTTCATGACCTACTAATTGAAAGGGAAGAGTATATAGGTTGAGATGGGTTGACCAGAAACCAAACCCCCAACCCAAGTGCCGACCTTGCCCCAAAGCTGTACTTACTGAGTCAGGCTGTTAATCCATCTGGGTCAATGTTAACGCCTCTAACTAGACCAGATCGAATGATAACATCTGACCTCCAGCCCACTAGTCTGACCACGTTTGTGTGCCCTACTATTACATAGTCACATGCAGGGCTGGCCCAAGAACTCCTGACACTTGTGGTGGCATGCCAAATGCTGCCCGCTTACCCGATGATGTGCCAGCCTCTACTCCTCCCACTCTCCAATGTTCTCACTCGGCACTCCCCTCTCCTCCACTTTCCCTCTTTCTCTCTGCTCCCCTCTTCCTTTTCCAACTCAGGAAGTGGGAGAACAAGCAGTAGAGACAAGTAGGTGTACAGAGATGGTTGAACCCCACCAATCTGTTGCCTTATACAACAGCTTAAGAACCTAAGATCAGCTCCACTGGATCAGGCCATAGGCCCATCTAGTCCAGCTTCCTGTATCTCACAGCGGCCCACCAAATGCCCCAAGGAGCACACCAGATAACAAGGGACCTCATTCTGGTGCCCTTCCTTGCATCTGGCATTCTGACATAGCCCATTTCTAAAATCAGGAGGTTACGCATACGCATCATGGTTTGTGACCCGCAATGGACTTTTACTCCAGAAACTTGTCCAATCCCCTTTCAAAGGCGTCCTGGCCAGACACCATCACCACATCCTGTGGCAAGGAGTTCCACAGACCAACCACACACTGAATAAAGAAATATTTTTTTTTGTCTGCCCTAAACCTCCCAACACTCAATTTTAGCAGATGTCTCCTGGTTCTGGTGTTATGTGAGAGTGTAAAGAGCATCTCTCTATCCACTCTGTCCATCCCCTGCATAATTTTGTATGTCTCAATCATGTCCCCCCTCAGGCACCTCTTTTCTAGGCTGAGGAGGCCCAAACGCCATAGCCTTTCCTCATAAGGAAGGTGCCCCAGTCCAGTAATTATTTTAGTCCCTCTCTTTTGCACCTTTTCCATTTCCACTATGTCCTTTTTGAGATGTGGCGACCAGAACTGGACACAATACTCCAGGTGTGGCCTTACCATAGATTTGTACAACAGCATTACAATATTAGCTGTTTTGTTCTCAATACCTTTTCTAATGATCCCAAGCATAGAATTGCCTTCTTCACTGCCACTGCACATTGGGCCGACACTTTCATCGACCTGTCCACCACCACCCCAAGATCTCTCTCCTGATCTGTCACAGAAGAGCTCAGAACCCATCAGCCTATATGTGAAGTTTTGATTTTTTGCCCCAATGTGCATGACTTTACACTTACTGACATTGAAACGCATCTGCCATTTTATTGCCCATTCTGCCAGTTTGGAGAGATCCTTCTGGAGCTCCTCACAATCACTTCTGGTCACCACTCGGAAAAGTTTGGTGTCGTCTGCAAACTTTGCCACCTCACTGCTCACCCCTGTTTCCAGATCATTTATGAAGAGGTTGAAAAGCACCGGTCCCAGGACAGATCCTTGGGCACACCACTTTTCACCTCTCTCCATTGTGAAAATTGCCCATGGACACCCACTCTCTGTTTCCTGGTCTTCAACCAGGTCTCAAACCAGGAGAGGACCTGCCCTCTAATTCCCTGACTGTGGAGTTTTCTCAGTAGCCTTTGGTGAGGGATCGTGTCAAACGCCTTCTGAAAGTCCAGATATATAATGTCCATGGGTTCTCCCGCATCCACATGCCTGTTGACCTTTTCAAAGAATTCTAAAAGTTTCGTGAGGCAAGACTTACCCTTACAGAAGCCATGCTGATTCTCCCTCAGCAAGCCTTGTTTGTCTATGTGGTTTGAGATTCCATCTTTGATGAGGCATTCCACCATCTTACCAGCTATAGATGTTAGGCTGACCAGCCTATAGTTTCCCGGGTCCCCCTTCCTTCCCTTTTTAAAAATCGATGTGACATTTGCTATCCTCCAATCTTCTGGCACTGTGGCCATTTTGAGGGACAAGTTGCATATTTTAGTCAAGAGATCAGCAACTTCATTCTTCAATTCCTTAATAACTCCTGGTGGATGCCATCAGGGCCCGGTGACTTATTGATCTTTAATTTATCAGTGAGGTCTGAAACATCTCTGTTAACCTCTATCTGACTTAATTCCTCGGTCAGGAGGGGCCGTTCAGGCAGCTGTATCTGCCCGAGGTCTTCTGCCGTGAAGACAGATGCAAAGAACTCATTCAATTTCTCTGCCATCTCTAAGTCTCCTTTTATTTCCCCTTTTCCTCCCTCACCATCCAGAGGGCCAACGGCTTCTCTGGTGGGTTTCCTGCTTCTAACATATTTGAAGAAGCTTTTATTATTCCCCTTAATGCTGCTGGCCATGTGTTCCTCATAGTCTCGCTTGGCCTCCCGTATGACCTTCTTACATTTCTTTTGCCACAGTTTATGTTCCTTTTTATTCTCCTCATTAGGGCAAGACTTCCATTTATGGAAGGAAGCTTCCTTGCCCTTTATGGCTTCTCTAACTTGGCTGGTTAGCCATGCAGGTCCCCTCCTGGACTTAGTCGAGCCCTTCTTCCTTTGCGGTATACACTTCCGCTGGGCCTCTATTACTGTTGATTTGAGCAACCTCCATGCTCTCTGTAGAGACTGGGCTCTTTTTACCTTCCCTTTCACCCTCCTTCTAACCAGCCTCCTCATTTGAGTGAAGTCCACCCATTGGAAGTCAAGGGTTTTTGTGAGAGATTTGCCCGGTATTCTTCCCCCGACGTGCATGTTGAAACGGATTGCAGCATGATCACTGTTCCCCAGTGGCTCAGTAACATTGATATCCCTAACCAGGTCCTGAGTGCTGCACAATATTAAATCCAGAGTCACCTGTCCTCTGGTGGGCTCCATGACTAGCTGCTCTAAGGCATAGTCATTTAGCATGACAAGGAATCCGGTCTCCTTTCATGACCAGAACACAAATTGACCCAGTTGAGGTGAGGATAATTGAAGTCCCCCATGATTACAAACCTGTCCTTCCTTGTCACCTCCCTGCTCTGTTTCCTCATTTCAAGGTCCCCTTCCGGTTTCTGGTCTGGAGGACGATAGTACGCCCCCAGTACTACATTGCTCCTCAGGCCTGGTAATTTAACCCACAGAGATTCTATGGTGGAGTCAGACCAGCCTTCAATCTCTACTTTGCTGAATTATATCCCTTCCTTAACGTAAACAGCCACCCCACCTCCAACTCGCCCCTCCCTGTCCCTCCAGTAGAGTTTATAGCCCGGGATTGCAGTATCCCACTGATTTTCCGCATTCCACCGGGTTTCCATTATGCCCACTATGTCAATGTTTTCCCTTGTCACCAGACATTCCAGTTCTCCCATCTTTGCTCGGAGACTTCGGGCATTTGCATAAAAGCATTTGTACACGGAATGCCCCAAGATGGGCTGCTTATTAGCTCCTTTATCCCCACATCCTCTCATTGTGCCAAACCGTCTATCACATTCCATCATGCTACTATTCCCAATTTCTTCTCCTACTCTGTCTTTACCTTGTTGTTCTTCAGTTGGCCTCATGGATGGGCCAGCCCTGCTCCACCCATACAGGCCAAAACAGCACATTGTGCAATCATCCATACCTCCTATTTACTTTCTTCCTGGGAGGAGCCTCTTTCTCCTGCTCTAGTTGGTGATTGGCTCTGTGGCCCATAAGAAGGACATGTCCTGTGTACATAAGAAGGACATGTCCTGGTGGCTTTCTTAACAGCTGATACAAAGTTCCAGAAGACCATTGGCAGAGGATAAGAGAAGAGATGGACAGTAGTGGGAAGGTGACAGCAATGGCCTCGGGCATCGATTTAAACAAAGTGGGAAGAAATAAACTGAAACAGGCCGTCACCGGAGAGGTGAGATTCTCTCTGTGTGTCTGTGTGCGTGTCTGTATGTGTGATTTTCTATGTATGAGAGTTGCTGGAATATAAAGATCCTGTGAACTCTTAATTTTACAGATCAATGGGGGACGGAGCACTCACCAATGCTGAAGGTCCGTTAAATCCAAATATGTTTATGACAATGCACACATGCCTGAACAAAACATATATGACCTGAAGCAGGCAACATCTGTTATTTCCAAAATCGGTTAAATCGAGGTCCATTCAATTTGCTGTATCTTGAATGATTTCAATTGCATAACTGGTACAAAATTTTGGGTGTCTGTCGGTGGCAAAGTGGGTCATAAACTTTAAGAATGGAAACCAAAGCACTCTTAATTCTTTCTAATGTGCTAGGCTTGGCTCTCAGTGAGCATCCCCGAGAGGCAATTGTCTGTCCACTTTTAACTTTGGATTGATTAATAATTTGGCAGAAGGCAGCTTCCTGTGTAATAAATAAATACCAGATTGCAACATAAGAACATAAGAACAGCCCCACTGGATCAGGCCATAGGCCCATCTAGTCCAGCTGCCTGTATCTCACAGCGGCCCACCAAGTGCCCCAGGGAGCACACCAGATAACAAGAGAACTCATCCTGGTGCCCTCCCTTGCATCTGGCATTCTGACACAGCCCATTTCTAAAATCAGGAGGTTGCGCATACACATCATGGCTTGTAACCCGTAATGGATTTTTCCTCCAGAAACTTGTCCAATTCCCTTTTAAAGGCATCCAGGCCAGGTGCCATCACCACATCCTGCGGCAAGGAGTTCCACGTGATCATAATTTGTTTACTCAAAGCCTGATGCATTTGGCAGGGCTTATCCTTGCTGGAATTAAAAAAAAAATACAAGTTGTATTTAGAAGTAACCCAGACTGGGACAGGGTGGGGGGGGGGAAGATAGGGTGCAGTCTTTCTTAGAAGTGAAGCACAACCTGAAAATGAGCTCCTGGGAACTGAAATGGGAAGCAACAGTCATTTATACGACTGCTGTAATCACCTTCAACCCACACTTGTGTGGGTTGTGTGCTCGACCTAACTGAGACTAGGCAGCTCTGCGAATCCCACATGTGATATCAGAGCAAAGACAGATCTCGTTCAGCGGGCTGTGGATGGCGCTGGACACCCACAAGCAGGGCAGGAAGGTCACAGCCCTGCCTGGATAACCTTCCCTGGGGTTGAGGCAAAGCCTCCGAGATGAATTTTATCAGGGGGTACAAAATTTCTGTTGGGCCCCTTTGCAATGGGGGTGTGTGTGTGTGAGTGAAAGAGCAGGGGAGGGTGGTGATGGGTGAGCAGAATAGGGGGGGCAAAGCAGGGTGAGGGGATGGTAGAGACAGTTGAAAAAGTCTTTGGAGCCCAGGTCTACCCACCCTTGTGGCATCAGTAGTGTCCCCAGCACCCCTAGTCATGGTAATGTCCCCAGCATCCTGTATGGGCAACAAGTCTGAGTAGATAGGAAAGTGTCAGATCTCAGGAAATTTCTGGGCCCCCTCCTTTGGCTTCTGGGCCCCCCTTCTTACCCTGGGCCTGGGTACAAATTACCCCCTTTACCCCCCTCTCCTAGGCACTGAGTTGAGGGGCACTGCTTTGAAATGTGGCAGTTCCATTTCATGTCCAGTGCTTGTGAAGTCAGACAGGGATTTCTTTCATTGCACAGTTTCAGTACTGTCCTGTGATTTAAAACTAGCACCTAATAAAAACAACCACAATAACAACAACAAATACCTCCGCGTTCTCGGCCTTCAGCAAACGACACCAGCTCTGCTCCAGAAAACAGCGTTGGTCGGAACAGCAAATATCCTATGGCAATATCTCTGGGATTCCCAGGATCTTGGTTGGATCCCAAACTGCAGAACGTAGCTGGTCTGGCATAAGCGCTTGGGCTGTGAATCACCATCATCAACAACAATGGCGTCAGTAGGGTTCACGTCACTCGACGTGGGAGGCCAGCGTGACACCTCCATGGTGGGCCTCCTCCCATACGGTGGGTGGGGCACTGCCCCGCCCCTGCTGGTTTTTCGGCTATAACTTTTGATAGAATGGAGATATTTCAACGTGGTTTGTTTCATTGCGTTCTGAATGAAATTACACATTGATCTATACACAGGTCCAAGCTTGTTATGCACAGATTTTTTTAGACATGGATTTGACTCATTATGAATGGCCACTGCAAATGAGAAGGAATGTGCTGATCCCTGGAGAAGGGGGAAAAATGCATCCGTTTAGTTTTTTGTTTTTTTTTTAAACTGCTTTCACTATTGTAGAGAGAATGGGCACAATCCAAAGCAGGTCTACTCAGAAGTAAGTCTTATTGTGTTCAATGGGACTTACTCCCAGGAAAGTGAGGTGAGGATCGCAGCCACAGTCATGCAAGAGATCATTCCATTCTTCAGCTGAGCCAGGCAAAGGCAGGGGGTCCTTTGTATTTCTAATTGCTGACCGCCTCTCTACAACTGTAAGAAAAGCCGTTTTTAAACCACAATTGTAAAGAGAGGCAGTTTTTTTTTTAACTGTTTTTATTTAACGCTTTTTATGGTAAAAATTGAGCTTCGTTGTGGTTTTAATTTGCGCATGGGAAAGTCTCAGGTCTAGTAGCATCTCCTGGTCAGGCTGAGAATGCCCCCTGGCGAAAACCTTGGAGATACCCTGGCAGCTGATATAAGTCAATCCCGGCCCAGCCTCCTGAGTCACGCAATTACCATGCTGTTGCCAAAAGCATAGCAGCTCTGCCAGGAAAGAAAGTTGGCAGTGCCAACCTCTGATTAGCATCTCTCCATGCAGGATGGATGCGTCCTTCTCTTTCGGTTCTGTCTGAACTTGGCTGGTTCCTTGCACTTTCATTCCATTGTCTTCTGCAAGTCCGCACACCCTGTTCCCAGATTTCATGTCTTCCGATACCAGAAAATATCCCATATTTAAATACAGATGCTTTTAAAAAAAGCAGCGCAGTGGCCGCTTTCTCCATTACTCTTCTTGGTCTTCAAAACAAAGAGGAGGAGAGGAGAGTAGTGGGCTAGAGTGTTTCTGCGGTAGCCCACACTCTCCTCCACACTTCCTCTTTCATTCCACTCCCCCTTTAAGTTAACAGACTGGAAGGAGAAGGAGTGGCAAGTGTGAGCAGATATCTAGAGATGGGTGCAGTGGCATTGCTGCAGGGAGTGCGGGCTGCACCGGGTGATGCGTACGGGGAGGTGACACCACCACTGAACAAAATTTTTAAAATCTTGTTTTCAAATAATACTATCTTGTTGGCATCCTTCAGTCTCAGAAGGCTATGGTGTCACGTTCTGAATGGTGGTTCTGGAACAGAGTGTCCTCTCCAGTGCGCGAAGCCTGGGTAGAGTAGATATGGAGGATAGGCTTTTCCCATGCAGCAAATCCTTCCTCTCCATGTCGCTGAAATGGTCCAATGGAAAGGCAGAAGCCAGTATGGTTGGTTCCAGCGGCGTCACAGGAGTTGCCAGAACGTGACTGTGTTCAGCCATGAACTGCCTCAGGGACTCCGGCTCCGGATTTGGCCTCGAGGTTGACTCCTGAAGCCTCTTCCATAACTGGATGTAGCCACAAGGCAGTGGAGGTTTGGGATCAGAGTTTTCCTTCTCTCAGATGAGCTGCCTTCCCAGGCTATCAAGTCCCATCTACCAGGTGGCTGTTTAGTCACCTCTTACGACAGGTACAGCCAGACTGAGGGCCTATTCTTATCCCCAGCCCCCAGGGGAAATACAGGGGAAATACATGAACATAATACTATCATGTTAATATTAACTGATGTGCAATTTCATGCAGAACACAGTGAAACAAACCACGTTGAAATATCTCTATTCTGTCAAAAGTTATAGCCAGAAAAAACAGGAGGAGCGGCACAATGGTACGTCACCACACCCACCGCTCGGGGTTTTGCTCCGCCCACTGCATGGAAGGAGGTCCATCAAAGGGGTGACACACTGGCCTCCTGTACTGGGTGATGGGAACTTTAGTAATGCCACCGGGGCTGCTGGGGGGGCACCTTCTCCTGTCCTGCAAGACGGCACCTTCCTCAGTGTGACAAACTCTGATCTCATCCGGTTGGTAGGAGGTGGAGCTGCGTAGTTTATGGAAGGACCAGGCGTGTGTGCTGCTGTTCCTCCGTCGCATGGGCTGCCTCTTGTGCCGCTGGATCGCAAAGGAGAACAGCAAGTTGAAAGGGACGCTGGAGAAGAACAAGGTCCGCTTGATCGGCATCGTGCCAGAACGTGAAGGCCTGGAAGAGTTTCTGAAAGGGGATTACTTTGCGGGAGGTAGGCTGAAAGAAGGATGGCATTGGGCCAGTCAAAATAATGACCCGGTCCGATGTTTGCAAACGTGTGTAAGCATTAATACGAATAGAACAACGACAAATCTCCATGTCGATGAGCAAGAGATCATTAGAGCAAGAGTTCCTAAACTCAACAAAGAAGAACCAAACTGTACATATGTGTCGATATATACACAGGGTATCTCCCAAAAATGTACATACGTTTTAACGAACTCTAATTCATACCTACTTCATTGTAGAAGACCTGAAACACTTTAACATCGAAGGGAAGCCACCAAAGAGATGTGCGGACCACCCCAGCAGACACGTTGGTGGATGTCGGCAAATCCCTTAGTCCAGTGGTTTTCAAACTGGGGCGTCACGGCATCCCAGCCTCAAGGCCCTGGCCTCTGCCCCCTTAAGGGGCGGGGGCAGTGAGGAGGCAGGGTGGAGGCAGTAATGCGATCCCCAGGATTGCGTCGCTCAGGGGGCTGCAGGGACTGGGACGCACTCACCAGTTCTTGCAGCAGCTGTCCTGAGATGCGGGGAGCCCTGTGCGAGCGTCTGCAGAGCTCCCCAGGCTTCTAAAAGTGAAAGTGGAGTGACTTCCACTTCTGACAAGCTGGGGAGCCCTGCAGACGCTGACACCTCTGGACAGCTGCTGCAAGGACTGGTGAGTGCATCCCAGTCCCTGCAGCTCCCTGAGCAACATGATCCTGGGGATCACATCACTGCCTCCCCCCACCCCCAACCAAGACTTTCTGCAGTTCAAACTCTCCCTGATAGTTTGAAATCCACTGCCTTAGTCAATGATGTCACTGGTGTATAGACACCAGTGGGGAACATTTTGAGCATTCAAATAATTCAGAAGTGTCAAACTCATTTCATATAGTGGGCCAAATAGAACCACATCCACCAAAAAGTTTCAGCTTGTCAGTTTCGCAACCCACCAAAATTTACGGTCCCAACCCCCAGTTTGGGAACCACTGCTCTAGGCACACTTTAGCAAGGGCTGGGCGTTACCTATAAGGCCTTGAGTTCTGGTCACTTGAGATCCTCTTTTGGTCCCTTCCCCTCTTTCTGTTTGACGCTTTCTGAAGCCAGAAGAGGAAGAGGAGCAACCATGGAGATGAATAGTGAGAAGGAGGCATTTGCTGCCCTGTCTCAGGGGCCAGGAAGTCTTAGGCTGCTTTGCCAAGTGGTGCCTTTGTTTTGGTTGACCTTACTCCTTATTTTCTTTTAGAACTCTTCGTGGATGAGGATAAAAACTGCTACAATGAACTGGGTTTCAAAAGGTTTGTGGCATTTAACGTGTGATGCTCCAGCAGGAGTCCCATTTGAGTTCAATGGGGCATGTTGTGGCATGTTGTGCACAGCTTTACAACAAAGTCCTATGCAGGTAGACCTAAAAATAAGCTCTACTGTGTCCAATGCAGTGCAGTGGCATACCTGGGGGAGGGTCAGGGGGTAAATGCTTCAGGATACTACGTAGCAGGGGGCACTGCCGTGACACCCCCTGCTGCCTGTTAAAAAAAATTAAGCACTCTTTAAAGGGACTGAGGACTCTGGACGATCTAAAAAGGTCACTTCCAGTTTTTGACCATATGTGACCTTTTTAGGCCTTTTGGAGGAGGAGGTTTTTTTTGTTGAAAACCAGAAGTGATTTTTTTTTTTTGCCAGGGTGGGGGAGGCATTTTGCAGTCATGGGCCTGGGGCCAGGATCACAATTGGTCAAGTGGGATATACTCCAAAGTTAGCAGGGATAAGATTGTGGTCTAACAGCCCAATCTTAACTACATCTCTCCCCTCCCCCCAATGCAACTGCGCCAATGTAGAGTACGCTTTATCCTTCTGGGAGGGAGTGGTCTGGAGGCCTCTGTGTGAACTTTTGTTCCCTTGTCGCAAGGCAAGCTTTCACTACCCCAGTAGGTCTCCTTGTATCTGCTCCAGTTTCTATTCTGATGTAACCCCAAGGCCAGTGAGGGCAAAGGAAGGGAAGAGGGAATGGGGTTAGGATCTGACACTCTAGTGCCACTGAGATCCACCCCATTCCATCTCCCACTGACCTCCCCATTTTTCACCCAGAAACTCCCCTGTTCCTCCCCCTCCCCAATCCTGCCGTTGTCATATCTTTGCTCCTAGCTGGTGGAGGCAGTGGGCCTCCATCACTGTTGCCATTTGTGGTGGCAGACCCAAAACGGCCACTGGTGATGCACTGAACATGCCACTATCTGGCCATTTACAACAGTGGAACGGTGTTATTTTTAGAACTTCTTTTCTAAATGCTTGAATCACATTTAAAGCATCTGACGATTGGCAAAATTACTATCGGTCAAATTCAAAAAACTACCCTGCTTGGTTCAGCGCACATCATTTGCAAATATATTACGACGTCCTAGGCCCCTGGATCAGACCTGACTAGTAATTAAGGCCAAGTTCAGCTAAAGAACGGGGAGCTGTGATATGCAAGATTATAATAATAATAAGCCACCTTTGAGCTCCTGTAAAAGGGTGAGAAAGGAGAGTAAAAAGGTTTTAAAATAAAGTGAATGAAAAAAAGGAATCACCTGCTATCTTTTATTTAGGTACCACATCGGAAATATAATCCCTGCTATTCTCGAGAAGCCTTTCACGGAAGCTGTGCACAAGGTCAGATAATAGAAGTCAAATTCTACTCAGTTGAACTGGTTGCTTGCAGAGAAACTGATGGTCACCCATAAAGGCCTCAGGGGTTCTGTGTGAAGCTACCTAACCCCAAGTCAGACCAATGACCCTCCTTGCTCTTTATCGTCTACTACTCAGATCGGCAGCATTTCTGCAGAGTTTCAGACAGGGGTCTTTCCTGGTGTCCCCCGGAGATGCTGTTTGGTTTTGAACTTGCAAGCCTGAACTCCACACCAGAGCTGCAGATGCTCTTGATAAATGTTGGAAACTGGCTGCTGAGTCAGTCCATTGATTCCTTTAGGCCAGAAGTCTTGGAGGTCTTTCCCAGTCCTTTAGCTGAGGGCTGGACCTTGGACCTTCTGCATGCAAGCAGGAGATCAAGCAGGAGATGCAATCAGTCATCCTGGAGGGATGGCTGAGGAGGAGGGTGGGACACAGAGCTTCAATATGAGTCTCTTGACCAAGAGATTTAGGCAGCAGCTCCTCCTCCTCCTCCCCTCCCCTCCCTGCCCCTCCCCACCAGCCAGTGGAAGTGTCCTCCAGATACCCTTGTGTTATGTCGTGTGTACAGATGGGGTGTTGGATAAGTGGTGGTGCAATGCCAGAGGTGAGTCCATCTCTGATGAGCATGTGCTGGAGTCTGGCCTGGCTATCCTCTGCCATGGCTCCTATTCTCTGTCACTGGGCTGTGGCCTCCTTTTCATCCTGCACCCTGGGATCTGGCTGAGAGCAAACACATGCTGAGAGTCAACAGAACAGAATGTCAGATGAACAATGATGCCTGCTACCCCCTCAGTCATTTCTGCCAGGCATTGAACAGGGTATATTCTGCATGGAAAGAGATGACCCATCATGGAGATATGTCCTTACCCTGGACGTATGGCCTACATTTAGAGTTGACCTCTGTTAGGATCAGAGGATGCTCGGCCCTACCTGAAAAGGTCCCATCAGCACCTCCATGTTGACTTGAGCCTGTTTCTTTTTCAGGCGTACCTGGAGGGTATTCACGGTAACTTGTGCGGAGATGTTTGGCAGAGTGGTGGGACCCTGCTTGTTGGCAAAGGTGAGGAGGAGACCTGTCTCCAGCCAGTACACGGAACTGATGGAAACATCTCTGGCGGTCATGGACTGTATAGTCCCCCTGAGGCCAATTTCTTGCCACCAACTCACAAGGAGAAAACTCTCTCTCCCCAAGCATGCTTTCTGGCATGTTGAATGGGCTGATGCCATGTAGGACTGACTGCCCAAGGACACAGCCATAGTACTGATTTGTCCAACTGTTGCAGGTTCTCCCAAAGACTCCTGGGAACTGGAGTTCTGGTGAAAATGCTAAGAACTCCATTGGCGATTCAAACCTACATCTGCCCCTCCACTCCCTGCCAAAGGATATGCCGAAAATTCACTGAGAAGAGCAGAAGCTTGATTTAACTAGGGCAGTGGTTCCCAAACCTTTTAGCACCAGGATCCGCTTTTTAAAGTGACACTCTCTTGGGACCCTCTTAAGTTTACCAGATTTTTAAAAAAGGAGTTCTAGAAAGAAATATTTTATCTATTTATAAGTAATGATAACCAGAAAAAAGACCCACAAACACTTACTACCCTATATTTACACATGCTTGCAAACTGCAGGAGCTGAGCTCTTTTCAGGGCAGTTAGCAACTGTCTTGCAGACTGCAGAAGCTGAGCTCTTTGCAAGGTAATTAGCAGCTACTGACAGTGTCTAATTTTTCAATAGCCTCAGGCCTTGAGGCAATTATCTGGTCTTTCCATCATCCTTTGGCGACCCACCAAAAATCAGGTCGCGACACACCAGTGGGTCCTGACCCACAGTTTGGGAAGCACTGAGCTAGGGAGGAGCCTGGAGTGCTCTGTGAATAATTTTTTGATTGAAGGGGAGGAGGTGCAGTTCTAGCAGGGGCAAAATATCCTCCAGTTCATCTTATTTCAACACTGACATTGACATGGCATTGTTCTGAGGGGGAAATTGTGTGGGAGAAATTGTGTCTAAGAACTGAGAGAGGTGGACCACCAGTAAGGCTCCCCTTCTGTCCCCCTAAAATTGCTGCAGTCTCCCCCCCTACCAACCCTGAACAGGGCAGTGAAAGGGGGAAGCATTTTTACTTGTCTTTAAAATTATGACACAGGCCAACACACATTTTGCTTCCTTAAATGTTACACCAATTCCTGGGTATATTTGGGGTGCTGATTCCAAAAATGGCATCTGTTTTGCCCTATCACGTCTAGTTTTGGAGACACGGCATAGCCTCATGAGTGAATGGTTCAAGCAGCTTCCATTCATTAATGAGGCTATACTATATCTCCAAAACCAGACATGATAGGGCAAAACGGATGCCATTTTTGGAATCAGCACCCCAAAGGCCACACCTGGAGTATTGTGTCCAGAACCAGTCCACTAAAATTGAGTGTTGGGTGGGTTAGGACAGACAAAAGAAAATATTTCTTTACTCAGCGTGTGGTCATCTGTGGAACTCCTTGCCGCAGGATGTGGTGATGGCATCTGGCCTGGATGCCTTTAAAAGAGGATTGGACAAATTTCTGGAGGAAAAATCCATTACGGGTTATGAGCCATGATGTGTATGTGCAACCTGCTGATTTTAGAAATGGGTTATGTCAGAATGCCAGATGCAAGGGAGGGCACCAGGATGAGGTCTCTTGTTATCTGGTGTGCTCCCTGGGGCATTTGGTGGGCCGCTGTGAGATACAGGAAGCTGGACTAGATGGGCCTATGGACTGATCCAGTGGGGCTGTTCTTATGTTCTTATTACACTAGGTGGCAGTATGGAAGAACGCCACAATGCAAATGACTCAATGATACTCTTGAAAATATGGAGTTGTAAAGAGAGAGAGAGAGAGAGAGAGAGATTTGTATCTTGGTCCTGCATTTAAACTGCTGTTCACTTTGCTCCTCAACGACAGAGAGGTCATGCACTGTCTTGCACAGAATCTGACACTAATCAGCTGGTTCAGAGGAGAGCCACAATGATGGTGAGGTCCTATGAGCAACAATTAAGAGTTTGGTATGTTTAGCCTGGAGAAATCAATGGATCTGATTGCTGTCTTCAAGTATCTGAAGGGCCATCACTCCGAAACAGTAGAGGACTTACTCTTGGTGGTTCCTAGGACAGCACTAAAAGCAGTTGGCTTGAAACTACACAGAAGTAGATTCAAGCTAGACACAAGAAAGGATTGCCTCATTTTAAGAGCTGGCACTGGAACAATCTGCCTTTGCAGTTGTGGGCTCTCCCTCGTTGGTGATTTTCAAGCAGAGGCTGGATATCTACCTGTCAGATATGCACTACTCACCTGTACTGAGCAAGGGGACAAGAAGAGGACTAGATGACCTCCAAGCTCTCTTCCGACTTGACCATTTTATGATCCAGTTGTCATTGTGAGCTACAAGTGCAATTGGAGACTCTCAGGTGGTTGTTTTCTGCAAGGAATGGATAGTTGAGGAGACACGTTCTGTTTGGTCCACACATTTTGTCAAA